>NW_021134827.1:0-28024 GCF_004193835.3 Ostrinia furnacalis
GGAGTTTGTAATTTATGTGCCTTTTAAAAAAATATGAATATATCATTTTTGTTTAGCGGACGAGTGAGATTATGTTGGTGTGAGATGAAATTCATAGAGGGACTTGCTTACCAACGACTCCTACGACATACCTACTAAGTAAAACAACATGTTACATACATAAAAGATTACAAGTATATTCAAATGAATGTTTTAGAATAAAAAAAAAAAAAAATTTGAAACCAATTGGGTCATGACGTCCTTTTTCACTTAAGAGTCTTTGGATCTGTTATTAATGGCTGTTACTCGTACCTACAGGGTCCTAAGACTATTTACACCAGAGATGTGCGAGGATGCGTAGCGAGGGATGTGTTTGTAAAGAACCAATAGAAAGCATCCTCGCATATCTCTGGTGGAAACGCAGCCTAAGTCCAGTAACAGAGAGATTTCGAGTTACACCATAACTCAATTATACTGTATTTTCGGACACTTGTTGTTACCTAATTAATGACTAGGCTAATAAACAAACCCCACGTCATTACCCAATCCTCAAGCAAGTGATAAAACGTAACAGGCTGTAATAAAGTTGTTGTGCAAAAGACTCTAGCAGCAAAGCGAATTTAATACTCAATACTCAATACTCAATAAGTTTATTATTATTTATTTTTTAACTTAAACAATGCCATAAGCTCGTCGAGCACTCGTCGATCACTTTAAAGGTACTTAAGAATGCCTTCTGCTAGTGATGTAACATTTTTTACAAATGTTTATTCAGCTTCACGTCTGCCGGTGTGGCTTTGGGTAAACCGTTTACCAAAAACATAAAGCATTTTTATGTATATGCTATCTGTGTTAAAATATAAGCTGTATGTTTTCCTAATCAAGAAAATAAAAATAAAACTTTTTACACTCTATAATTGTTCTGAAAAGTCATTTTATGTAACCAACACTCCAATTGCTTTCTAGTTCTTGTTTTCTATGAATATTTTGTAGTCAATTCGTCCTGAAGGTTATTAAATACATTTCTTAGCGTAAACTTCCATTGTATTTAGGTACATAAGTCCCAATAATTAACTTTTAAAAAAAAAAATAAAACCGACTTCAAATGCGTGAACACAAAAAAAAAACTAAAAATTAAAAAAAATTGATAATAGATACCTATTCAACAAAAAAATAATCGTTCAAATTGATTTATAATCGGCGGAGATATTGCGTATAAAAAAGTTCATCCCCAATTTTCCACCCTTGGGGGTTGTTTTTTCTATTATTAAATAAAATGGGACCACCCTTGAGGTATTACCTATACGCCTAAAAAAGATTTGTTCAAATCGGTTCATAATTGGCGGAGTTATCGCGTAACAAACATAGAAAAAAAAACATACGGGTCGAATTGAGAACCTCCTCCTTTTTTGAAGTCGGTTGAAAATGATTTTATATCATTTACAAACAAATGTATTCACGCTGGCACATCACTATTTTGTGTCGCCGTGTGATGGACTCGGTCTTAGTAGTTGTAGGTTTGCCACAAAATATTGTATGTTTCTGGTGGCGAAACATGACATTTCACTAAAAATTCAACGTTCAACGCCGTGAGTTGTGTTATGTAATTTTTGGGTCATTTTTATTTGATAACTTACGTCCGAGTTTGTTTTCAGATAATTAGCCTACCTATAAACATATATGTACATAGGAAAAATGATCAATGGAACAAAGGCTAATTGATATACAAAAAAGGTTTGCTCTCACGATAAAACAATCCCATTACATTTTATCGTGTAACAATCCCATTTATCGTTAACAACTGTTAGCATTTTGTTTGCGCCAATCATTTTAGACTCTCAAACGTTTACAGTTCTGTTTACTGTTACAAATTATACTCTCACACCCCACAGCTAACTGAAAAAAAGATACCTGACTCACTCTCAAGGGTTCAGGGATTGGTCATAACAGATAACTGAAGCGGGAGCGATTTTGAGTAATGGTATTTTATTAAACAAATCGAACCCGAACGAATCTACAATAGATTGAAATATACTTAGGCTTTACGATGTCATCGGTCCACCTTGTAGGTGGACGTCCCACGCTGCGTTTTCCGGTACGGTAGCAGGGAGGCGCTGGACGCAGGCCGCTACCAATCGATCAACGTGGAAAGCATTAGGGGAGGCCTATGTTCAGCAGTGGACGTCCTATGGTTGAAATGATGATGATACTTAGACTGAGTTGCACAAACCTCATTTTAACCTTAACAATAACCGGTGCTTTTTGTATGCAGTTTGACAGATTTTTTTTTTTTTTTNGGAGGCGCTGGACGCAGGCCGCTACCAATCGATCAACGTGGAAAGCATTAGGGGAGGCCTATGTTCAGCAGTGGACGTCCTATGGTTGAAATGATGATGATACTTAGACTGAGTTGCACAAACCTCATTTTAACCTTAACAATAACCGGTGCTTTTTGTATGCAGTTTGACAGATTTTTTTTTTTTTTTTTTTTTTATCCACAACGAGGAAGCTCTTGGCCTGTATCTCACCTGATGGTAAGTGACGATCAGGCCGAAGGTGGAAGCGAGCTTCACCCGGAATCCTCAACCACGGAGGAACTGGCTATCTTACCTCTAACTGTCGGAACACAATAATGCTGTTAACATTGTTGTTATGGCGACAGACTTAGGTAAGATGGTGGTAGCTAGCCAGGCGGTGACGTGACGTTAGTTAAAGTTAAAGTAAGATGGTGCAACCCAGCCTTAGTTGTCAATAAATTCCTTAATACCCTCCTCAGAACTTTAGAGGTATGTATTATCATGTATATTGCTCTTGGTACAGGATGCTATACCTATTAAAATGAAAAAAAAAAAGTGACTATTGTCTTATTATAACTTTCACTATTTAACTGTGATCATAGTAGAACTATAGAAATTGCTAAATATCACGCCTACGCGCGCCGATTCCACGTGGCCATAGACTTAAATACGTGTAAACACGGTCTGTTGAAAATTACAGCGTACAACACGGCAGGTTAGAAATTTATAGCGTTTTCGTGTGGTTTAATATTGGGGTCCCGTGTATCACATCCTGTGGGGTGTCTAACACCACCTTGTCTGTATGGAGCGTGTAATTTGCATTTTGAGTAAACGCCGTGCAGTTAAAACTTTGCCCGGTAAAAGCTACGCCTGCGCCGCTATATAAACTTTGTCCCACGATCGTTTTAGACGTCCTTCTCTAGGTGAGCCTTAATAGTTTAATTTCACTGGGTCGGCGGCAATTTTCAAGTTCATCGTAACTTAATGACTTTATTTGGAAGCATCTACGTCCTTTTTCTTAGCTTCAATAAAGTAAAAGAAACGACCCTTACATAATACGATAGACGCAATAAAATAAAACAAAAATAACGTTTTACTTTAAAATTACATTTCCCACGCTTTTAACAAGTGCATAATGTAAAACAATATGATACCATTGTTGAGTATGACTCCCATAATATACCGCAATGTTGTTATATTTCCCCCTTTTTCCTGTATTCATTTGTTATTTTTGGGTTCCTTACAACTCTTGTGCAAACGGGATTGTTAGATCACTCACATTCATCCGTCAAAGCATTTTTCTTAGAAACTTACTTGATAGAGCAACGTGAAATTGAAGTGAATAAGTGAAATATTGGGTTTTGTATAACCAAAGAAAGAAGGTAACTTTTACTGATTTCCTAAAGGTCAATTGACACCAAAAGAAAACCTAATCAAATTTTAAACAAAGAAAAGTCAAGTAAATATTAACATAAACTCAACCTACGCAATTCAAAGCATTCAATTTGCCTTAGTAGAAATACGTGGGTGTTACATTTAATTTCATTCAATAATCTAGGGACTGCTAAGCCTTGAGATCCTTTGCGGTGTTACGGTATATGAGAACTTGGATTATTTGGTCTTGAAATGTAAGGAGCAGACTAAAGTTTCCCGGAACTTCAAGTCCGCCCAAGGCATCGCAACAGAAGGTTTATAAAACGACATACAGACTACGACACGTCAAGCTTTACACTGAGGCATCTTATGTGGTTGTATTATTAGTGATTTAGCAACAAAAAAGTATAGTCGGATATGATGTCGTTTGTATAATTTTCTTTTTCGTTCTTGCAACTCACGATGGCGAGTGAGCTTTACTTGTGTGTGTACGTGTACTACATGCACATAACGATAGTGTAATGTCTATCAAAACTTTTCAAAAAGGAACAGTAGCGAGCCACCACACATTTAAAGCTCACTCGCCTTCGTGAATTGCAACAACTAAGTATACGTATGCCTTTGCTAGTGATGTGTCAATTTTTTCATGATTCATTTATGCAGCCTACCTACATAAATAGAAAGAAAGAAAAATAGTTCACATATACAAAATTTTCAAAGTACAAGCCATTAGTTGTCCTAATTAAAAAGTCTACTTTGTAATAAATTAACAAGTTTATTAACATTAATTAAAGAAGATTTTAAATTGAATGTACATTAGTTCTTTGTAGAGTCTCTTCTCTGAACCTATGTACCTTTGATCAAAGACAGCCCACGTACATAAAAGGGCCTAGATGGTTGAGCTACTCGTAGTAGTAAATGTTACCTTTTAAAATCATTATAAATAATAATTTGATATTCATCCCTTTGTATTTTTCAACATTAAAGATAAACGCTATTTATAAATTATACAACAGCAACAACAAATTAAAATGAATTACTTTGAAACTGATTTTTTATCCTCCGACACGACTTTCTAAAAAATGAACTCTATCTTATTTTATTATGCGTAGTTACCATAATAGATTAAACTCTTTATAATAGAGATTAAGCTGGATAATCTTGTTGTTTTCGATTCCCTTATTATCTTTAAAACTGCTACAGTGAGGTGAAAATAAAAAAGTTGTTATTGTTTTTGTAATAATAATACAAGTAGAGAACTACTATGTACAGATGAGGTACCTACTTGGGCAACTATTACAAAAGTGAAGTAGATTAATTGCTAGCTTATAACGTTGTGTAAAAGATCTACCGTCTATTTAATAAAGTATGTATAAGTAGACGGCTATAATTAGAAGAATCTCTGTTGGAATGGGTTAATAATGAGTAGTTTATGCTCATAGTCTTGAAGAAATAGTCTAAGTAAGATAAAAAACATATTATCTTTTTAGCGTCAAATACATACGAGTACCTACATGTTCAAGCTAAACCATGAAAGAATATTTTTCTATCACGACACGAAACTTCCACGAGTGAGTAAATAAAATAGTTCGCTGTGGCCAATGCTCCTCAAAGGAAATAGGCTTTTATATCGTGTACCAATTTACTTCACTCATTCTGGAAACGTAATTTCGAGGATCGGAGTGAAAAGATTTTGATTTTAATCTCCAATCACGTCTGGACAGCGTTTCAGAGCGCTGTTATAAGTGCGTTATAATGTCCAATCTGCTCGGGGATTGCGAGTAAATTTTATGTCAAGTCCATTCCGACTGTCCCCGACGATTTTTTATTATTGGCTGAACGAATTTAGTATCTGGGGAGATATAAAAGGAAATGAAGCTAAGCCCTTCGGAAATCTAAGAAATTGGTCTTTTTTCTCCGAGTGCGTATGAGGACAATGGTACGACTCGGATCCAATGAAACTGAGCTACTTTCTTTGCTCTTGGGAACAGTTTTTACGATCGACTCCAAGATTTACGCTTCAACAGCATTTCGAATACTTGAATATTTTAATAACCTAATAATGCCTCACTTCGGGAACGGGAAAAACGACTTCCATTAAAAACACTCAGTGCTTACACTTTACTTTGAGTTCGCTTCATAAATAATACATGAAGGTAACGGGTTTTTACTATTTGCCGGTCGATTATTTAATAAATTTCAAAGTTTCTTCGGAGTCGATCCCTGTGGTGTTTGGAGGCGAAAGTAAAAGTTGAAAACTGGATAATTTTAGTAAAATTCGTCTCTAGTGGACCTTGACATCGGTCCTGGCACAGTTATTAACGCAGGTATAAGTATAGTTGATCGCCCCCGCGGGCCCCATTGCAGCCCGGCCTCAGAGGCCGCGGCTTGGGAACGAGCGAGAAAATCGCGAGATCTAAAGTGAAATGAGGTCAACGAAATTATTCTCATCTTCATTTATAGCCGCTATGAAACACAAACGACTAGGTAAAATACTCGACTTGTCGAATGAATTTGTTCAAGCCATAAGCCGTACTGTTTAGTAAATTCTTATTCATAATGAATTTCTATTTACGACGCGAACCAATTTCTGCAAATTCTCGCGAAGTATTTTATGTTGTTACAGAAAATTTAATATTACATCTACTGCTAATCAACGCAACAAGTTGTAAAAGTTTCGAAATATAAATGAGTGTTGTACGCAAACTTTCATTGTTAAACTATAAACTTTAATGGCGTACCAAAAATGCTTTTACTATGCCATAAACGTGAAAATTGCATATTTAAACTGGGCAATGAAACTGAAATCATGAAATGGATGGCAAGTTCTTTGGGGTTTAATGAAACTATTGGCACCGCAAATGTGGATTATAGCCACTTTAGAAAAACATCGAAATGAGCCGCGTTATTTTCACGCTATGCTATAGACCCGTACCCGAATTCTCAGTAGGAAATAAGAGCTCATATTTCTCGGCATATTAGAAGCCGGTGCTCACCTATGCTAAAATATATGGAACTTTGTGCCCCGAACACGGTCGGTTAATTGTAAAATTTAGAGTTTGATAACTTGCTTCAAAGTTTTCGCCTGTTCGGCTGTGTAAATTTACTGCGCAGGTAAAGTTGTGACAGATCGTCCGACTCTATTTTCGACGGAGCCCTGAAGAATTGATAGAGACTTTTCGGCTTCTAGTCACGTTTTATTTGAACTCGTAAGGAAGGTTTGTATATAGGTATAGTCATAGGTAAAGTTCGAGCTTGAAGTTCAGAGGTTCAAATTGATATAAAAATCGGTTATAACATTTTAAACTCTTACCATTCAACACATGTACGAGTAGGTCTGGTTAAGGGATAAGAGTGTTACTTTGCTTTGAATAGGATAATATTTTCGACAGATACCTGATGAAAACCTCTTGCTATCTTGATTATCACGACACAATCTTGAAGAAAATAGAAGCAAATGAAACAGTTGTTAAGAGCCTTTCGTCAAAGAATGTACCATAAGAACCATTAGCTGCCTAAAAATGAAGCATTGGTAAATAGTAAAAGGCAAAAATGGTAATAAATACGAAGTGACTAGTTTCAAAGCAGTTGCTGTCAAGTAGAGTAAACGCCTTAAGGCGATGCCGCGATGCTAGAAAATCAGCCGTAACCTTTTCTTTTAAAATATAACGTCAGAGATATTAACGAATAGCCCGCAACAATCGTTTTGATAAAATACGAGTAATACTTGACGCTTACAAACTGACGAAAGGCTCAGTCTCATATGGCACTTACATATTAGGCTAAAGAATACCGTTAGAGCCTCGGCGTCCTACCTAAGGACTTGAACCATCTCTTAATTGACAGCAAAGCATTACATACATTCGTCAGTCCATCTGGCTTTTGAATGCTAGCTCAAAGTGTTTTTTATTTATTGCAGGTCGGAGGGCTAACAAGCAGACGCGTCATTAGGCGCCGAGTTAATGAGAGCGAGCTGCCCGCGACAAGGGACTGCTTTCAACGCGCTAAGCAGCCGTCTATAGCGGTTTTAGGGTTCCTTGGGGAGTGAAATAGTTTTTTTTATGGTATAGGAACAATATTAAATAAGAGACAGTCATATGACGTTGGCAAAATATCAATCATCTTCAACCTAAAACGTGCAGGATACAGACCAGTAGGCCTAAGATGCGCGCCGTGATAACTTTTATCGACGTCAAAATGTATGGGCAAAATCGATAAAACGGCGTGATAACCGCTTATCGCGGCGCGCATCTTAGGCCTACTGATATCTACTTTTATGTCATAATAAGTTGGTGAAAGAACAATCAAAAGATCACCAACAAAACAAAGAACATAGAGCTGGTAGCAAAGATAAGGAATACTGCTAAACAGCTACTTATATCTTAATTGATCTTTGATAAATATAAATGTTATAAAAGATCGAAAAGAAATTCTTTACTTTTCACCTTTGAAGTCCCCAAAAACCTAGTTTCTTAGACGTGTAGTTTTTGTGATAAAATCAAATAACTTTTATTAGTTTCGCGCGATGATAAATCAACTGACTGAAACTTCACAGTTAGTTTTCTATTTACTAAATTGATTTTCAAAAAATAGCTATAAGCGTGTGTAATGATTTTAGAATTTATATTGTATTTTATACGATTATTGGTTACTTTTAAATAGTTATTGCAACAATTTTAGTATTTGTATTGTATTTTAGAAGAACCCAAAAACCCATTATTAAATTAAAATACTTTATTTGATTACTTCCTAGGCATTTTGCAGACATTAGAATGATTTTAGAATTTATTTTGTATTAAATCCAATTATTTCATATTTATTATTTAATTTAATTATTTTAGATTTTTATTGTATACATTTTAGTATTTTAAAAATTAAGAAAATAGCTAATTATGAAATAAGTATTGCATTTGACTAGTTCCGGAGCATGCCGTCGATAAGTCGTTTTGAACCGGTCGACTTTCACTGATGGAAGGGGAAGTTACCTTATCGCTGGCATGCCGCTGGACAGTCAGTTCGATTTGAGCGTTCAAAGCAAGAGGTACTATTAAGATGACGTCATAATGTCGGAATTGTGTAAATCAGTGGTGCTGAAATACAAGTTAGAACAACCTACAAGAGTGTTTCATTTCACGTGTTTCTATGTTATATTCTTTTCAAATATTTAAATACACTTTAAATGCGGTTATTACTAACACACTTAAAACACTTCTTTTTTGTGAACTACTAGTGTTCACTAAGTTGCGGAGAAGATTGGCCACTTTTCAGGACTAAAAAACTTAAAATGAAAGTGCTCTTGCACAATAAATGTAAATTGCTTAGTTCGGGGCAATTTAAACAAGTTAGAAAGAAAGTAGACTAAAATCACGGATCGTGACTTGTTAAGTAGTTTTTTTTTTCGTATGAAGTAATATTGCGGCAATTTATGCAGATACGTCGTATGTTACTACGATTAATTTATTGTCATTCAAATAGTCAAAGACAAAGTTTTTTATTCCGTACTTAGGCCCTTTCCAAGGTGCTTAAACACGTCCGAATTAATAACAAAACGGACTCTTCAGCTTTTTAATATTAATAAATATTATTTCCTTATCCTTAATTGAAATAATTCCATTTTGATCGGCCTAAGCATACACCAGCACGCAAGGTGGCTACTGCGCGATTTCACGGCAGTCGAGTTTGACACTTCGGTGTTTGGCCAAGCGGACGGTATCAAGATAAGCGCGAAAGTTTAATTACCTAATACAACGTGTTACGGCTAAGTAAACTGGCTCGCTTTAAATTATTCTATAATAATATTTGCGTGACTTTAGATTACTAAAACAAGTTCAATATTGGTATCAGAGAGTAACTAAACTATTTAGGTGAGCGCATATCAGAAGACAGGATCTTAAGTTAAAAGGAAATGTTTTATAGAGCCAATAATACTCGAACTCATGCTATCATGAATACAAGATAAAAAAGTATTGTCCTCATTCTACACTTCTTGCTTTTTATGTAGCTCTTTAGTTACCTAGTATTTTACGGTTTACATACTATTTTATTTAGAAATAATATAATGATTGGGCTCAATAACACCATGATGATATATCAAATCAGACGTCTGCATAGACCGACAATAAGGAAAATCAGTGAGCCTTCAAATAAAACGAAACCTTATTACCTAAGTACAAGTAGGTACATAAAAAGCTGTATTAAATTTTCAAATTAATCCCCGAGATTAAAGTAGTATACCCAACATGAAATTCTCTAAAGAATTTATCCGTGTAACCTGACGAAACCACGAGAAAGCTTGTGGATAACCAAACACCGCGAAATTTATTACTTCTTTTAGAAAGTTCGCTAAACCCTGGTTTCCTCGGAGCTCCGTTTTTGTCAGTAGCGGCTGAGTGCCCGAATTCATTTAAAAGCGTCTCAAATCTAAGCAAATTTTGTACTACAATGTAACCTTTGTGGTCAGTACCTGCGTGTTTGTACTTAAATACAAATTATTGCGATATTGGTTTGTTTTTGGCGAGAATCATGTTATGAGAAATTCTTATTAAACTTGCTAAGACTTGTCATTATATCTGTTACTGTTGTCTGAATACGTTACAGTCGTACTTACTAAATTTAGATTTTACTTACTTGACCTTTTATAATTTAAAATAAAAATAAGATGCCGAAATAGATTATTTTAGGCTCTATCATCGTCTAAGGACTCTTTTAGCTTATAATTCTGAAAATAAGTGATTGTTGGAACTGCTTATTGGTTTTCGGAATCTTTTACACTATTTTCATATATCAAAGCTAAAATTATTTTATTTTAAATCCTTGGAACCATTTTATAAAAAGGCCAACATAAAAATTTGGCTAATTAATGTTTAATTTATTGCGAGTAAAAAAGGGACTTTCAATACCCTAATTAAGGATTAAACAAAGTCTGCTTGTGTTTTCTCAGTTTAGAAGCTAGTGTTGAATTATTTATTCGTCCGTTGGTCTTGGCTCTTTTGTTTAATTGTTAGTGTAAAGCTTGTTGGAAAGTTTTAAGCCTCTGTCAAACAGCTAGAATGAGCGTGGCATGTCGTGAGGACGGCGTGAAGTTACAAACGTTTTGACAACCGTCGCATCGCGACTCGCCATTCCGCGGTTACGCAAATAATTTAGCTTTATCCTTTTTCAATATAAAAACGAGCCCCTATTTTTGGATGAATCTTCGACGATTTGAGATGTATTGGTCGTTTGGAAGTAAATAATAATTATTAGTAAATAATAAAGCTAAATTATTTGCGTAACCGCGGAATGGCGAGTCGCGATGCGACGGTTGTCAAAACGTTTGTAACTTCACGCCGTCCTCACGACATGCCACGCTCATTCTAGCTGTTTGACAGAGGCTTAAAACTTTCCAACAAGCTTTATGATTACAGTCAGCGCGTTTGTAATCGCGCTCAAAACTCGACTAAAGTTTGAACACAGATAGGAAGAAAAGAAGTAAGTAAGGTAGGAAATCAAATCAAATTACTTAAGTCAAATCAAAATCATTACTTTCACAGATATAAATTGGAAAAATAGACGTTCAATCTGAATATTCTTCCATTCCAGCGATTGCTACTTTTTACATCACTTCCTGTAAGAATCTAATCAAATTAATAGACCTTATATTAATATTCTTCCAGCTCGCTCACTGGGCAAAGAAGAGCTCAAGTATTGTCTCAAGGTCGAGGCCGCAGCGAAATTAATTGTTAAAAATTCGCAATAAATGCGAATTGAAGAAGTAGGCCGCATTAGGGTAATTCAGCTGAGATCCGCGTTCGCCGCAATGGGCAATTTTGCCGCGTTGGATTTACAAAACATTGCCCCGTAAGCTGGCCCGAAATAATGTTTATTAGGAAAAATATGTGTGTTTACCGCGGATGAGGGACTGGCGATTATTAGGCTCGTTATTAAAGAAAATACTCGTTATTATTACCGGTTTTTCTATGTATTATTAGATTATATACATATATGCCATGCTGATTAGGTTCTGTAAAACGCTCGATGAAAGTTAAGCCGGCGATCTAATAAAATACTGAAAAAACATAATTAATCTATTTTTAAAAAGTGTTAATTAGGAAACTTTTATAATACTGGCCTTAAATTTCAAATGAGTACCTATAGGTATTCAGGTTTTTCATTCATCGACAAACTGCCGCAAATTTCCGATTGATAAATTCATCATCACACTTTGACAACTCCAAACGGATGGTGGAATTTTAATTGGTTTAATTTATACTCAAATCATTCATCACATCTCAAGTCCCAAAACAACGCTTAGAAAGGTAAGCAATTAATTAATAAACTTTCAGTGGGACTTCGCATCGAGAGGTTTCCCTTCAATTTGTCACGCTGGTGACGTCATATTTTGTTGGTAATTTATCATGTCACTCGTATATCTTCGCTACTAGAAGTTGTGCGGTCTCTAAAGATTTTAGACTAACTTGTCGGGCTGTGGACGTCTTTATGCTCAGTTCTTTAACAGAAGTAAATGGTAATACTAATGATAATAATAAAATGTATTGAAAATTAATAAATAAAAGCGAAATACCACTCACTGATTAATCACTAAATCTCAGAAACAATAACACCTACAAACTTGAAATTTGGCAGGTAGGTAGGTTTCAAAAAGGGTGTAGACATCCGTTAAGAACGGATTTTTAAATCCCTAGGGGGGTAAAACGCGGAAGTCGCGGGCCTGCCGCCCGTTTAGTTATTGGTAAAATAGAATGTTTACAAGTTTCAACTAACATTAAGAATACTATTTTGAGACACATTATTCAAATTTTCATATCCTATAATAGTTGACGCTTACAATTTTCCTGACCGAAAATAGCTTCCGAAATATCTAAAATTATAAATAAGTATTATTAAACTGCCATTAGATACTTATTTTAGATTTATTTAGTGACAGAGTAAGCAAGATTAATGTGAAAAGAGTCTATTGAGACTTTGAGAGCTTGACTTGATATCTAATTTTAAAAGACATCGACGCAAGTCCAAGTAAAATTGCCTTAAAGCTATCTTGCGTAAGTGAAATGAATACATCCTTAAAAGCTCCGTGACGTACTGATTTATAGTAATAGTGACGTAGAAGTCGCTATTTAATATGAAATCTTTCTTAGAATGCCTTTCGACTTTATTGTGATCCTTTGAAACTTTATATTGACTCTCAAGAACGTAACGAGAGGTGTCAATAATTCAGCGGCTAGACTCTCTATGAAAATAAACACTGCCTACACTTTTTCTTCTCCCAAACAAGTTACATTTGTACGTGCTGGTTGAATGTGTTATGAATTCACTGCGTATTTTTGAGATTTCGCACGTGTACAGTTTCAAGACAAAGGAATTACACTTGGTGGTATACTAATGATAATGTTAATACTACTTACCATAGGCCCACATCCAATAATCAGGCAGATCAATGATGTTATTATCATTTATCACATATAAAAAATACACTTTTCCAATATTTTTACTACTTAATGCCCAAAATATTCACACGCACATCTAGCCATAGAACATGGCCAGTGTTTCATATTTCACTTAGACAAGGCAACTGTTAAATTGAGTTGGCTACGGGACTCGTACTTGGGAGCAATTTAGAGCTACTGATGTATGCGAAGTTTAAACTGACGCAGCGAAACTTACTCAACATGTGGTCAGGAAATGTCTTAATTGTGTACCCAGTTCACCTACATATTGTGTTTATTTTGTCTCTAATGTCTTCAGCCCCCCTAGACAAAACGCAATTTTTGATCGAATCGAAAATCGAATCCGTCAAAACTCCATACAAAAAAGGGGCTTTTCGACCACTTTTCGACTGGTTTGCGATTATAATTTGCACTTTGTCTAGACCCACTGTAGTAGTTTTCATAGACTTTTATCATCTTCTTTTATCCTCTAAAATAAAAAAAATATCACCTATTGTCAGTGGAGTAAACTTTTTTTTCAGTCGTAGTTTCAGTTTTTTACCAGAATGAATTAAACTTATAAGTGGACGTTGACTTTCTTAGGATGACTTTTTTGAGAAAGTATGGTTTCTCGCAATTTTGTACAAGTAAACTGAAAAGTTAATAAGAATCGAAATATAAACCACATCATACATTAAGTATTACATTAAACAACTAATTACAGCTACATACTAATAATAACAAAAGCAAAATATAGGCTAAATAAATAAAAATCCATTTTATCCGTTGATTACAAATCAGGGACGGTCAATATGAACAAGGATGAAGGTCGTAGAAGTACGGGGAAGTCACATTAGTTATACTGTTTGCGCTGAGATATCCCGGCCGATACTACGGGGTTACTCTGAAACGTAATCCGAAGTTTCGAATGTTGCCATCCCTCTCAGGCAAAGCAAAATGCCAGCATAAGCGACGGTGACAGATTGATCTGAAACTACGTAAACAGCGTTTCGGAATAGCCCTGCTGGAGTCAGGAAAACAAAAGCAATAAGTATGGTAATAAGTACTGGCATATGTCATGGAGTTGATGAATACTGATAAATAATATTGTGTTCAGCAATTTATCAAAATAAATTACAAACTATTACGGGGCAGTTCAAGTAAAACTACAATATCCACTGTATTTACCTACTATAAATACTATAAAAAGTTGTATACTTACTTGTAAAGTTAACTGAAAAAAAAATTCGTTTAACAATCCAAACAATTTACTGCCTGTAAAAATATAAAATAATGAACTGAATATTATGGAGTTATTTAATCGAGAACTTAAACCGTTTATGATGTCGTAACCTGTCTGATCGAGTCGTAAAATTATATGCTCTGTTAAAACGAATTTTCAAAATTCGGAGTGAAAATGCTGGGTGCCAGTTTTCGCAAAAATTAAAAGCTATCAATTGGCCGTGAGACCAGTGAGACTTACAAATGTAATCTATAAAAGGCACGTTAATTAATTAAGACAACACTTAATTAGTTCTTAGCACTTTTAGTTATAATAATTCCTTTTCTCGTACGCATCTTTTTAGTGGTTCTAATAATTATACAAAATAAAAAATAATGTTCTAGTTGGAAAACCATTTTTCTTATCTGTCACACAGCTGTAGATCTGAAAAGTAATATCGCAACTTTACTTATTGCCGAGTACTCCAGAGATCACAAACGAAGTTGATAAAACTAATATAAGTAGTGCATAAGTCTGGATCGAGAATCAACCTCTCAAGGTGGTGTCGCAAATAAATGAAACAAGTCGGGGCGAGTGCGGGATGTTCCCAGAAGATTTCCAAGTGGAAAATGAAACTAAGGTAACATCGTTACACTACGGTCCGATACAGAAGAGAAATCGAACGGTCTAGGTATTTAGATTAATTTACTAAGACCAAATCCTAAAATAGGTTTCGTTAAATAAGTAGAATTTGATATTGTGTCAGACTAAACTAAAAGTACATTTAGTGTATTATATTTACATACTAAAATAGACCAGACTAGTGTTACAAAAAATACTGTAAATAATTTAGTTTGTGTACAAGGGTATATCAAGAATATTGAACGGCGTAAAAAAGAAGTGCGAGTCGGATACGGGTAGGGTTCCGTACCCTCGTTCCCTCGTCAGATCTCTTTTCTACGCTAAAGCTTTTGATCGCAGCATACCCACTAATTCGGACATACCAAGCCTTGTATTAGCACAATCTCGAATAGAGCACCGAAATAATAACAGTTATTATTCCCAACCAGGACCCGTGGAATTAACTCTACCCCAATTCGGTTAAACAAGGAGTTTTCTTATCTGAACTCTAATTAGTGAGCACAAATAATCACAAAATCTCTTCCCACTTCCTGCCGTTGAAACAAGAGAAACAATATATGCAATTATATATTCCGGCAACGCGGGGCAATTAACATGGAAATTCTCGTTAGCGTTTCGCAAAGGGAAACTTTTGATGTTAAGGAAGAGGGAAAAAAATTCAAGAGCTCCCGACCTCATTAACGAGCCTTTAATACTAGTGGGATGCTTCCGGGCAGTCGCTGCGTAAGATTTTTAAGCCGGTTGCATTTTTAAGCGGATGGTCCGCACTGTCAACCGTTGAGCCCGCCCATTGTGCTGGCTGCAAACAAAAAAGTCGAGTGCCAGCAAACACGAAATAGCTCTATTTGTATGGAACTGCGCTAAAATGAAACAAAGGAAAAATTTGACAGCGACAACGGGTTGTTTATGGTCCTAACCATCCGCTTACGGAGTACGTGGATGTGGACTAATATTGTGATCAAAGGTTCAAATAAAGAGCGACTTTGTTGGCTTGTTTTATCACTGTCTAGTCTCGGAGGCGTATGCGCAAAGTTTGTCAAGTTTCAACTCTAATACTTTGTGTCAATCGCATACAGATTTGTATGATTTTTCATGATAATCCATGATGTTTTCTATAGCGCTTCTGAGGTGGAATTGTGTAAAGCAATCGTAATCATTTGACAGTTCATAACGTACGATAAAGTCAGTTAAACAAAGCGTTTGACAGATTAATCGTACGTTATGAACTGTCAAATGATAACGATTTCTTTACACAATTCCACCTCTGGTTTTACCAGGTGATGACGACATAGATCCAATCTGTCATTTTGTTAAACAATCAAAGAGGATTCTATAGTTTATTAATCCTTTGAAATATTCGTAGTTTATTGCCAGTTGAAATGTACCTAAATAATATAAATAGGTAGGTAACTAAATTAAACCAAAGTGTTTGCGTAGGAGACTAGAAAAGACACTTAAATGTATGAAGGTAAACGTGCGTAGATACAAGAGATTGTGTATTTATTAAGGTAAGTTTAAGGACCTAAAATCAATATCTCAATGGAAGCAGTAGATAATATTTGAGAACTTTTTATGAAAGATTTTCAGTGATAGCCTTCTTGCTTGAGTGCTGCTAACTTTACGACTTCAAGAAAATTCCAAATTTCACGACTTGGGATAGAACGTGCACTAAATTGATAAAAAAAGTAAAAGCATCGTGAATTTGGCGAAAAGTTAATCTTTCGTGTAATAGGTACGAGTATTTTAAAAATTGTTCACTTTGTTTTTAGCGTTAAGAGTTGCATCTCAAGGAAGAGCAGTCGCCCGGCAAGCAAAAGGTCGTGGGTTCGATTCCCGCCTGAAGCAGTTAATTTTTTCAAGTTATTTATAATTTTCAAATTGTTTACTTTTCACGCATAAATGAAGAGTCATTAAAGTAGTAGGTATCGTAACTCTAACAATACCTATTGTTGTAAGTTTAAGCATTGTACCTGATAAGTTTAATGATAGCTCCATATGGAGTACTATGATACCGAATCATCTAACAGTAGTCAGAGAAAATTAAATTGCAATGTTTTAAATAATAAATAAATAAAAATATCCAAAGAAAGAACATGCATATTATGTATCTTTGTTATCTTACGTCAATGAGTTGTAACATGATCTCGTAGGATTTTATTAAATCGAACATTTTGTCGCCCGAAGTTACGATTCAATTTGTATCATATTGAGTTACGGACACAATGGAATTAATGAGGAAATCTTGAGATTTAACGAGATCCAATTTTAAAGCTCCGAGTCGAAAATTCGTAAAGTTTGGACAGTGAGAAATCCACGACAACAGAGAAGGCCGGCTTGTTTATAATAATACCTCTAATCTCTCTTGTACCAGCAGCACCTGCTTCGACTTAGGCCGAGGTTTGAACGGCGCCCATAATTTGAACATTCTCGTTAATTTTGCCCAACTTTTATATATTATTCAAATAGATAAAGGTGAGCTTTGAAAGAGATCACGCCCGAGGTGAAATTTCTCGCTGGATTCATTGAATGCAATAAAATTTTCTGCACAATTGAAAACCATTAAAGAACGTCGCGGCTGCGCTCCTGAATGTTAATCACGGGCTAGTGTGAATAGAACAATCACACCGCGGGAAAGACCTACTTTTTTCATTCAATTTTCAAAACAAAGAGCTTAGTGCGACTAAGTGGTATAAAATAATTTTATCGGAACGACTATTAAACGGGCACGTAATAATTACGTAGAACGGCTTTTATGTTGGTTTTAATGAAAGCTATGAATAATTACAATTTGAACAGAGCTGAACTATTACGTTACTGGACAAACTAGGCTAGTTAATGTGAAATATAAACTAGATCCGAGTTATCTCGAAGATATCTTAGTAAATAATGTTATCCAATTATAGCAGTTATCCCGGTCGAAAATAGTTTTCGTGAGTCCAAAATGTCTCCGCGTTGAGTAGTCGGGGAAATTTTCCCTGCGGCAAGTAAAAACCGTATTTTCCCTGAGCTCTTTTGTCATTAGTCGGGTAAATTGTTTTTCCTGGGCGAGAGTGACTTGGTTGGATCTAGATTAAGCGGTAAGCTTGGCTAATTCCCTCCACTCTTAGATGACTGTATAGCCTATTATGGGCTTAAGGAGCTACAAGTTCGTCGCCACGAGTAAATTTTACGGTTTAAGAGAAAATGACAAAATCGCTTTATGAAAATTTCGTCCCACAGATGCTTTTAATAACGAATGTTAAATGAGAAAGTTCTACAAAATCGCATTTCTGTAATGCAGAGATAGATAAAAGTACATACCTAGTTAACAGATAGCCATTTTACCAATCATGATAATAAATTAGACGAAAAATTTCCAAGAAAAGAAATATAAAATGTTTTTAGTGTTCAATTGATGTTACCTATTGAATCCTGTCCTATTAGTAAAATAGAAAACGCTGAAAAAACATACTTGACACTCAAAATGTGTAGTATGTTTGAAGTACCTACGTAACTTGTCCGTCCATTTCACAACTCTACAATGTTATATCTTACTTTCACACGTAGCCGAAACTCTTTCAGTATTTGATCGACCGCACTTTTACACGGTGCCAGCATCCAGCACGACCGGAGTGAACTACGAAAAACTGTTTTTTCCTTTTACTCGTATTCGGTTTACCTTTTAACTATGCATTCGTTGGACATCTAAAAAGTCGGGAGGATTTAAAAAAGCGGTGCGCTCGTAGACTCGTTTGTCACGACATGGGATGGACATCCGATTGATCGAAGGAGCGCGACACCGGTCTTCGCGATAAATGTCCTATGATCCCATCAGCCGAGTAACAGAATAAAATGAGTTTCGTTCATTTGTCGGCGGCGGCTCACGTCCCCACAAAGGCTATCGGGTGTAACATTTTTCGTGGGCCAGGCTCGGCGATTTTCCTTTCATAAATCAGGAGGGTGCGTGACGTCACGTCCCACGGTCGATGTGTCGGTCGCCGACGTGACGAAACACTTTACTGTTTATTTACCTATAGGTACATACACAATTTAGCGACTTGCCTAAGTGTTTCCGCGCCTGGCTTTAGTTAGTGGTTCTTTGAGAGCTTTCAAAAGGGGCTCTATTCCATTAAGGATCTTAATGTGCCTATACTTTTTCAAACGCTTTTTGATCACACGGCATTTTAGTGTCCTTTATGGTTCAAAGAGTACGTAATGGAAAATAAGCTTTAGACACACGGCTTTTAAATAAGTAGGTATCTTAATGCATTTACGATTGTGCTTTATGTCCTGGAACATCATTAAACGGTTTTGATTTTTGGCATGACGCCAAGCATAGTGAATGTTGAATATTTTTTCGACAAACGGAACAAAGAGATAAAAGGATTCAAAAATGTTTGAAAAGACCCCCCAATTATACTCACCGATTTCTATTGAGGTTAAATTTGTGACGCAAACTCGACACTTGATTGAGTCTGTCCTTAATTTATATTAACCAGTTCCGTCCATTAATTCACAACTTTCTTTTCTGATCTGAATATTAAAATTTATTTTCGATAATTTTCTGAAACTTCAAGAGCCCTTAATGTCGGGATAAACATTTATCAAGAGACTTGTTCCACGTACTTCCAGAGGTTATCAGTGTTGTGTTCTTCGTCGTAAATCAAAGCTGGGGCGTGTCGCTGGTTCCTTGATCTTGAGCTTGTTAAAGGAATACAATTTTTGTTGAGAAACTTCAGCTAAAACTGACCAGACCATTTAAAATTCGCACGTATGTTTTTACTAAGTACTACTGGGTGATTAATGAAGACGAATAAGTATCACTATTTACCCTTATTATAATTGTAGGTAACAAAGACGTGTTGCAAACTTTTTGGCTATTTGGGTGTCACGAACTATTTGATGCTGACTGTACCATTATACAAGCTTTGTTTAATTTGGGACTAGATGGCGCAGTATAAAATATGTCCAAGGATATTATTTCTTTATTTATTTCTTACTCTGCGCAATTTTCCTTACCTCAACAGCCGTACATCGCTCAATATAACACCGTTGCGCTGTCGTATGTGTGGATACAAGCTATAGCGTCTGTTACCTCTGTCACAATGGAACATTCGCGACAGATTCAATATCGTAATTGCATTGCTGTCTTTTTTGCACTCATTCATTCTTCACTACGTGTTTCGAGCACGATATATCATGAATGTGACATTTTCTGGCACCTCTCCTATGTTTTCTTTTCTCACGGTAAAGTTTATTTATGTCGTTTGTGATAATGATTTTTTTACTTGCACTTGGCCCGAATATAATAATAAAAAAAGCATTTATTTCTTTCTTTCACAATCCAATAATACAGTGAAACACAAATTGCTATGTACTAATTGCACAGGGTAAGATTGCGAGAGAACTGGAGTCTGAACTAGGCATAAAATATACTTCATTATTTTTAACGAATCTAAGATTTGGCACTTATGAACAAACGAATATTGTTGTTGGTCAGTAGGTTAGAAATACACCCTCATCACTCTTCCTGTTTCAAAAAGGACATTACAATTATAATCCTTTTACGGCCCACTGCAGGGCAGACGGCTCTTATTCCCATATTTTTTATTTCATAACATATTAAGATTTATTTCGTTGACCGCTTATTACACCACTTATTCACACTTCTAAGCAATTAGGTCAAGGAGTTTATTTTCGTTCAACATGCAACTATTATGGTTTATTAAATGGCTTGAATTTAAATTTAAAACACAGCCACTTTCACTAAATTGTAATAAAGTACATTAATTAAAGTGAAATTATTGAATTCCAACTTCGCAATCGCTGTCTGAGATCGCAATATTAAAAACTAATTAATGATCTATAAGTCTATAATCCAATCAATAGTTTCAGTGAAAAACAAAGGTCAGCTTTATTATTAGTACCGTTACTACGTTATATGAAGATGACAAAAAAACTTAGCACCTGACCTAAAATATAGAGCAGAAATATGCTGATACAACGAAATTTAACGTGCAGTGTAATTATGTGTTTCTTTTTTCGTTATTTCGATCAACCTATTTTAAATACCAAACAATTTAGTGTATCACTACAGTAACCGTGCTAATTCATGTCAACAATACTTTTATATCGCGATTTTTATGTTGATCCCGCAATTAACATTGTTTGTATTGACTAACGTAGTCCCTTTGTAAATAAAGCTCTCATTAATATCCAAAGCCAGTATGAACGATTCGTAGTTTAGGGATGTGTATAATTAAGGTATGTTGAAGCATCGCCGTATATCCCAGTCTAGAGTATCATAACCACCCATATTAATTTCGGTAATAAAGTAAACAAGCAAATTGAATTTCACATGCCTACTCGAACATAACTTCGGTTTGGTACTTGCTCGCCTGTGGTTCTATTTTAGTTAATTTCAGAGTAGAGCAAGCTGTTGTTAACCAGCCTCATACATCGCAACCACAAATCTAAAGATTACGAAATTGCGCTGCTAGGATTTGGCTCGACAGATATTCGTTATGTTGCTTGTCTTGAATATGAAACTGTTTTTAACACGCTTTTTTCTTTTTCGGTAAATATATAAAAAAAAGATACTGGGCGCTTGTAATGCCGCTACATCGCAATGTCGCAAATAGGGTGGATGACCCAAGGGTCCAGGTCCCTCTCTACAACCCTGGAATAAAAGAAGATAAGATACTTAGGAAAATTGTGAAGTGTATTACTTAACTAATTTTCAAGTCCAACGGAGTCTAGGGCCTGGCTGGCAACGTCCAACTCTGATTGCTGGCTTAAACATGCAGTAGCTACTGTGTGTTTTCACTTGCTTGCTGTTTTTCAATGTAAAACCGTCTAACAGTGCAATTTTCTTACCAATAACCTATTATTGTAACCCAAAAATACTCTTATATGGGTGCTATAATAATATTTATTTATTTTCTAAGTTACAAAACCTTTGTATTTAAATTTGTTTGAAAGCCGTAAGCCGTCCTTTTATCAATGACTAAAAGTAAAAGAGGGTTTGTAAGTTATAAGGTGCCAGTCTCGTCTCGTTTAAGAACATCTTTAAATTGTTCTTGGAGTCCGTTCAAAAGATTGCACTTCAGATTTTTTCCTTCACTTTACCTTGTTATTTCTGACTTTAACATTTTTTCACGTTGCTTTGAAGTTGGGACTCCTTTAAATGTTTATAACTGGATCAAATCAATATTGCTTTGTAAATTCTTAAAATTCTGTTTTTTTTAAGTAAGTTACATTGAAAACCTTTAAATAGCATAAGTAACTGTAAAGTTGGAGCGGAATAATGAGTGCTGAACAAACCAGTACTAAATAAGCAGTCTGGTTCAGCATTCTTACTTCATCGAGCGAGTTGCGAAGTTCCGCCGTTTGAGCGGGCAAACTTCCCGTGGTTACCTTCGTTTCACCTCAGCCCGCTTTTAGTGAGTATTGAGTTTTAGGGGCAAATGCTTGTTGTGAAATGGCCAATAGACGTTATTTAGTATCTTACTCGTATAAATTATATTTCAAAACTTTATTACATCATCATCATCATCAACAGCCCTTTACAGTCCACTGCTGGACTATGAGCCTCCTCCACTATAGTGGAGGGTTTTGCCATAATCCCCACGCTTGGCAGGCGGGTTGGAGAACTTTATTACACAAATAAAATTGGTAACATAATTTAACGATAATAAAAAATGCACAAAATGAAAAAAAATGAAAATTTTGGTACTTATGGTTACATATGAAACCATGAATAAGTTAAAACAGACTGTCTATGCCTCTCAACCTTTGGGTCATGATGAGATAGCTGAAGTAAATAGTGGTGTTGTCAGGGGTAGAGTTTCTAATCACCTGTAGTAAATCCGATTAACTAAGATCACAATTTACAAAGCATAAAAGTCCTGTCTGTTATTTTATCAAAGTAAGCCGCTGAAAATGTGTGACGAATTTATATAAAGCTAAAATATACTAAATAAAAGTGATCAAAAAACCATAATCTAACTTTAGTCCCAAAAATACGACTAGATATATGAAATACCTAGATTAGCCCGTATTATAATATTAGGAACGATAAAAGAATAAAAGTATCAGAGATGTTTTTGACAGAGCAAAAAATCAGTAATGTTTGTCTTGGTCATGCCTTAATACCTTTTTATTATTACAAGCTTTATATTGACTTCACTTGTTAGTATGTGTGGGACAAATCTTGCAAATGAATTTAAGACCAGTTCTCCTCAACCGATTGAGCTGAAATTTGGTATACTTATGTAAGTACGATGACAATGCAATATTATGTTACCATTGAGCTGGTCTGATGATGGAGTCGGGAGGTGGCCATAGAAACTCCTAAACAAAACGGCGGAAACTCATCGAGTTTGGGTTCGTTGGATTTGTCTTTTCGAGCACTTAAGTGTTAGATAATGTCCAGGGTCCTGAGATTAAGATATAACTAAAAAGTGCAAAATAAAATTATAATAAAAATAAACTTTTTTAAAAACAAGCTTTTATTCTGAATTTCGACAGCTTGTAGCGCAAACAAAGAAAAAGAGGAATAAATTCCATGCGCGATACAAGCTTTCGAAATTCAGAATAAAAGCTTGTTTTTAAAAAAGTTTATTTTTATTATTACAAAATGAATTCACAATAATTTTAGTACGGAATGATACGGAACCATTTCGATGAAATAACGCAATCCCTTTACCGTTTTAGTAATTAGGTACCACAAGTAGTTGAACAAGACAGGTTTTCTTACATAATTTAATATTTCAACTCTGAATTGTATTACAAACTCATGTAGCTTGACTACGTAGAATTCATTGATGAACTTGCAAATGTAGATGTAATGTTGGGAAGGAACAAAGGCACAATATGTATAGTAGATATTTATAGTATCATCGACAAAAAAGACTAATAACATTGGAGCAAATAAAGATCCCTGTAGAACCCATAGATTACCTATTCAGTAAGCTAGGAAAAGTTGAGGATCACCACTTTTTTAACAGCAGTACAGTTTTAGGAAAAAACATCTGAGAAGATACTTCTCATACTAATAAGTTGTTGTTTTTTTAGACGAATGTTGTTGTTAATTCTATCAAACGCCTTAGTGTATTCGGTATGAATGAGATATATTTCAGCTCCAGAGAACACTTCTTTGTGACAAACAAAATCAACACAAACGTAACGGTCGTAAAACAAGATCAATAAAGAAGTAGTTTTCCAAAACGAACAGATATCGTGGGCTTATCTATGGCCATTATTTACATAGTCCGGATAGAAATTAATGGGTCATTCGCGTGCCCATTACTATGCATACTTTTGGGATAGTTCGAAGATTCTTAAGATACCTTGATAACGAAAATAATGGTGGTGACCTAATTAAGGATTGCTTTGTAGATTTAAATGCTCCAAGTGTTTTATATGTGTTGTTACTATGTTCTTCAGGCCGGTTCAAGCAACTTCATCATCGGTAATTTTTACGATAAAGAGGTTTCAATATGTACCTGCCTGAGATTTATCTAACTACTTACAGGTATATTATAACGAACTTTCTATCAAATGAAGTTTATTGTCTATTTGTTATTTATTTTGCCACATCACTTAAACTTGAAATTGACCAAAGTTTTTTGAATGAAGTACAAACGAGCTCCTCACCCACTTTCTAACGAAGAGAAAAATACGACTTGGATCACTATGGCTCTACCTTCGCCATAATGAGGCAATTCGGATGACAATGCGCAGCCGCTGCCGTGAAGTTTATGCGTCGGCAGTCAATAGCGAATTACGTGGGGCACGACGGCAAAATTGATATAAAAATTGCTCGTAAAGCATAAAATTAAAACGTGGATCGCGGACGATGTTGCAACACGCTAAATACCTGTCGTATTTCAAGCGCCATCTGTCGGCGACGGCGCCGAGACTGCCGCTTTTAATTTATTAACCAATTTGCTGAACGCTCCGAACCGCGCTCGGCTGCCGGTATTTTGTTTCTTGACTTAATAAATTTGAAGTCATAATCCGTGAAAAATATTCCCGCAGCCGTGAGTTGCAATTACTTAATTAATATTGCAACACACTGAAATATTTTTAAGTTCTCCTTTTGATGTTTTATCCGTTTTGACAACCCTAGTATAGAGACGTGTCGTTTTTTCGATAACGTGTAAATTCATAAGACCGGTGATGGAGGTAACGTTTGCGCTTTCATTATACCTATCTATCATTGTAAGACTTTGAAGTATACATATAAAAAGTTGTATATTAACATGGTATAGAAAACACTGAAATTAAAATGGCACCCAAATTTTAATTAAAACAGATTAGAACCAATATTTAGCCCACACTTGAAATCATAAATTATCATTTAACGTGTTACATGTTATTAATACTTGAAAATACCTACATTAAACGTTTAAATGCTCTTAGAATTTTATAAAGAAATCTACGTTGAAATAAGCTTAAAGCAAGAAACATGAAACTTTGCCAGTTATTTCCGCGTCAGTTCGCGCCTTAAATAGCTTGGAAGCAGTAGATCTGACACGATGAGCCCAGAACGCTTGGTATAAAATGTTTTTATTGCCTATTTAGTTTTAAAACTTTAGGAGTTATTGACGCCGTTGAGGTGAGTAGTTTTTCTTAAAGGTAAACCAAAGGGGTTTCGGCTGTACATTTTGTATATAATCTTAAAAACAACCTGTAAACTAAAGTTGATCACTGCGTGATTGAATCAGAAATAAGGAGAAGTGACCGACATAGCTCGCAGAATTACTAAACTCAAGTGGCAGTTAAACTTGAATATGCTTGTAATTTGTTCCTTTTTGATTATCGATGTACAACTCACAAAACCACGAGCCATCATCATCATCATCATGTCAGCCATAGGACATCCACTGCTGAACACATCGACAATGGCCGGTTGGTGGCGGCCTGCATCCAGCGCCTTCCTGCTACCTTTATGATGTCGTCGGTCCACCTTATGGTTATGAGTATGAGGTACTCCACTTCAGAACCTTGCTGCCTCATCGTCCGTCTGTTTTGCGTACTAAGGCAGAACCATTGGAAGACCTTATCACAATGCTCGAAGACCTTAATCGAGTTTCCCAACAGGTAGGCCTTCGGATGAATATGGAAAAAACGAAGCTTATGTCGAATGTCCATGTTGCTCCTTACCCAGTTTCAGTTAGGAGCTCGATTCTCGAGATTGTTGACAAGTAAGTATGTCTATCTGGGACAAACGATCAGCTAGGTAGTTAGATGCAATTTCGAGAAAGAGGTAAATCGTCGAATATGAAGACGAAAGTCTTCAATTAGTGATGATATACGGCTCGAAAACGTGGCCTTTGAATATAGGGCACAACCTGCTATGGAGAGGGATAAGCTTGGTGTTTCTTTACGAGATCTAATCAGAAATGAGGAGGATTAGTAAGCTGAAGTGGCAATGGGCAGGGCACATAGTACGCAGAACTGACGGTCCATAATCCAGTAAAATTAATGTTTGAAAGGGAGTTGAGATGTCGTTCTTTGTTGACCAAGTACCTATGGCAAATGCTAAAATTGATTTAGAACAAGTTAAATTAACCATAAATAGTAAAGATATTAAAATATTTGCAGTGGTGATGGTGAGAGACATGAGAAAATCATTGGTCTTTGCCAATCATGTACTTTGGGCTTTGTGGCAGGTTGTGGCGAGTTTAAACGATTTGTTTAAAATCTCAATTAAAACTTTTATCTGATTCCGATATTTCGATATTGGGTCGCTCAATATCGGAATTGAAATATCGGATCTCGCAGTCCGAGATTCCGATATTACGAGATTCCGAGATTCCGATATTCATGCCCTAGGCAGAAAAGTTCTTGAGTCGCGACCACGAGCCGGAAGACGTAGCGTGGACAGGCCTCCTACTAGGTGGACGGACGATCTGGTGAAGGTCGCCGGAGGTGCCTGGATGCGAGCGGACCGGTCTTTGTGGAAATCTTTGGGGGAGGCCGTTGTCTAGCAGTGGACGAACGAAACTAAAGTTGGAGGCTAACCAAGTCTTAAAAAGATAGAAATTCCTGTGTCAACCAAAGGAATAATATCTCTGTTGTCAACTTATTGTAACATTCACGTATTATATTAATGCCATCGTCTAAAATGAAATCCTTGCTCCTTTAAATCAAAACAGTAATTACATATTTCGAACATTAAAATTCATCGCAGAGGTTTTGATTAAATTAATTATTCAAGTGTTCTACTTATCTCAACACGAAATACGTCTAACTGAAATAAAATTTGAACATATCACATTAACTTTACTTAAAATGTTGTTAAAACGACACGTAAATCAAAATGAACGCACCGTTGATAGCATTTAAGACGAATTTGTTCCTCAAAAGGTATAAAGTCTGAAAACAACATTAGCATTCATGTCGTTACATTTTAATTTATGTGGGAGTTTGAACGAGACGATGAAATTTATTAAACGTATCCCCTAATATTACAAGTCGTAAAACTGCCAAACGCGTCTTCACTCTCAAGTTTCAAATGTATAGGGTGATTAAAGAAGGCTCGCTCAGAGACAGTGATGAAGTGATAACTTCTTCGTGACTAACATTTTGTATGTAAAAAGGTTTGAATTGCAATGCAATGTGCAACAGACTTAGATAAATATTATTTCGTCTGTAGTTGTTACAAGCGAATAAACTAGGTGGTGTTTTGTGGGAGGTGGATTTATATCAAGTATCTTCACGTTATTGTTTTACCACATACCCATTTCATGTCTCCTTCTCCTTATTTTACTATTTTACACTTTTATGAAAATTAATTTTGTGATTATTATTTTTTTTACTTTTTGCAAATAATATTAAGAGCGTTTACGCCGTTTGGCGCAAAAACAGTACTTTTTCAACTCGTTACAATCATTAACCAGTAATACTACAAACATGTTATAGGCATAAATAGTTAGGCAATTTCGTCGTCTAAATAGTTAATTGAGAAAATATTGCGATTAGTTTAGCATTTAAGAATTCTATCAAGATAAGTCCACATAGGTTTTGTAAATTTCCACTTTAGCGTCAGTTTACAAGCTGAAATTTTTATAAAAATACTGTGAAAACGATTTAACAAA
>NW_021134828.1:0-1013 GCF_004193835.3 Ostrinia furnacalis
GCAACCTCCGGAATAGTAAGTAGCTCGTTTCGAACCACTACACCAAACGGCCGACTAATGTCACACGGTTTGTCCAAAACATTTGAATTTGGTCTTATTCAATGCAGGATTAAGTGCCCTTCAACCGTCATGAAGACCACTTTTCGATAGGGTAAGTCCTTTACGCGGTATAACCGGAAAACCGAAAAAACGCCCCTTTCGGGGGCCCCCACCACTTAAGCACAACTCCTTCGAAGTCGAAAACTTAGGAGAGTCTTAATGGGCAACCAATGAAGCCATTAAAGCAAAAAAATCTTTTGTAGGAATTATTTCCAATTTAATCAATTTTTGTGTTTAATTCTACTGGCCTATTAGTTTCAGCAGACTATTCCCTGAAAAGAGCTTTTATTCTTTGTTAAATTACGAATTCTTTTTGAAGTTAGTATTTGTACAAATTCTAAGTATGTACCTACTCATCTAACGATAGCAACTCGATTTATCGAACCAACATTGACTTGTCCGAAGTTCCTACGGAAGAACGCGTGACACGTCGAATGTAAGACATTGTTAAAAGTTTTTCCATTAAAAGATGTTTTACAAATTTTAGGTTTGATCAAAGCTCAGAAAAGTTAACGCAATTGCGTTACAAAATGTTAAGTAAAACACAACATTTGAACAGCAAACAGTAATAAATACGATATAAGTATTAAACTTGTCTTAGTATGCATTCTTGCTTTTCAAAGTACAAACCTATCATTTATATCGGTATCCTCTTTCAGCTTACCCAGTTTTCATCAATAGATAGTTATCAAGAGAAAGACTAATGAATGAAGATACTAATATGTTACTTAACACAACTGATAAGTAACTTAACTAAGCATTTCCTCCGCGACAAAAAAAATCTGTCAAACTCCATACTAGGTCTTTCTGCAGAATACCAGTGGCCGTAACGTGCTCCCGAGTACGTTATGGCCTCATACTGAGAAGAGACCAATTTGGTACCATGGACCTATAAAAAAAGTCGGACGGATTCT
>NW_021134829.1:0-1200 GCF_004193835.3 Ostrinia furnacalis
TTCTAACTTTACTGTGATAATTTGTTTGTATCGACTATTCCGTAATTGAGAGGTTGTCTGCTTTGATCGTGTAATTTAGTCATAGGTTGATTGGCAATAAACACGAGATAAAGCCCTATACAATTGGTTTTGGTCATTTCTCTCTGTAGGTTAGGTTCCCCTCCTACAAATAGGGCGACCCAACGCGGCGCCCTCTTATAAATTGGGCGTCCCAACGCGGCGCCCTCTTACACTGTATCTTTTGATTGCGTTGGCTTAGAAGTTTGATTTTTTCACAGCTTCAAGGGACAGTAGACCTGAGTAATTGATATAAATTTCAGCTTCATACCTCCACGCGTTCCTGAGAAAAAGGGTCTTGACAGACGGACGGACAGACGGACAACAAAGTGATCCTATAAAGGTTCCGTTTTTTCCTTTTGAGGTACGGAACCCTAAAAAAGGAAGGAAACCGCAGAAAAAAGCTTGACCTTGTTATGTGTGCGTATGCATCGGGATACCTATCTAATTTAGGGTATATAACGATAGCGAATTTAGCAAAATTAACGATGCCGCGATGCCACGTTCTCCAAATGTAAAAATGATAAAATGGTGAATTTGGTAATGTTGAGTCCATACTAATTGTACGGTTTGTAGGGCCATACATTTATCTAAGTAGAGTTGAAGTTAGTTGAAGTAGAGTTGAAGAGCACGTCGAGAAGAAAAGATCTCCAAAGTTTAAAGTTTATATTGTAGTAAAATACTGACAGAGTTATCGTGGCAAATCTTTTCTTGAGTAGTAGTGTTACGTGGGATGGTTGTTGACGTACTGAGTTATAATAAAGAAAAATACTTAAAATAGTAACTAACGCGCGCCCAAAAAGTAGGACGCAAACGTAAGCGTAAAAGTAAGTGCAATGTACGATGGCTTGCCCGAGGCCTAGGCAAGGGTACTCGCTGAAAATCAGCGTCGGGACATTTACTTATGTCCCGAGTATCGCTGAGCGGGCGCCTTTTTGGCTCGGAATTTTTACTGATCTGGCTGGATTATTTTACTGTTTTTTATTTTTTTCTTATTTGTGTACCTTTTTATACTTGTAATTGTCATTTTTTGTCCCGTGCCAAATAAAGATTTTTATTATTATTATTATTATTATTATTACATATTGGCAACCCGAAAAGAAAATAAATAAAAAAATATTTTTCAAAAACAAGCTTTTAATG
>NW_021134830.1:0-571 GCF_004193835.3 Ostrinia furnacalis
GAAGTTATTTTTAGCGATGAAACGAAAACGAATGACGAAAATTTGGAACAGCAAGTTATGTATGTATACCTACTAATATTATAAAGAGGAATAATACTAATAATTTATTTGCCATAAATAGGTGGTTACAGAATAGTTAATAGGAATGCTCTGCCAGCAGGGTCCCACCTAGTTGTAGGGGGAACATACACAACAGTCGGAAAATCTTTGCGGTAGGTACCTCGGATTGTAGTTAGTTGAACAGTGGTCATTTGACGGCCACTTGAATCGTCTCACCCCTAAGCTTTTGGCTACCGCCGGCGCACTAAGCCGGTTGATGCCTAATCTCGGGTGTCTATGGGCGACGGTAATCACTTACCATCAGGTGATCCGTTTGCTCGTTTGCCTCCTATCACATAAAAAAAAAAAAAAAAATCTCGGGGGCCCGGCTGCACTGAGTAGCTGACTATACTTTTGCGTCGCGCGTTATATGGTCCTATATTATGGGGCTCGAGTATGGCACAGTTCTGTGTAGTCGTGGAGCATCCTACTGTTCAAAAAAGCGCAACGCATGATATCACTGAGGCACAGG
>NW_021134831.1:0-2153 GCF_004193835.3 Ostrinia furnacalis
ATTAGTGATGGGCCGACTATGGTCTTTGCCGACTAACCGACTAGCCGACTAATCGGTTTTCAAATTGCCGATTAGTCGGCCGACTAATCGGCAATGCCGATCATTCTAATACCTGCTTATCCGAAGAATAATATCTAGATTTTCTCGAAGAAATATGAGTATCTAGATTTCTAAATAGATAAATATAACTTCTTGAGAAATGAGATTTCTTTAATATGAGAAAAAATAAAAAGAAACATTAAAATCACCTAACAGTACCTAAGGTAGATGTCATAATTTTCGACGGCTGAGGGGTCAGGAGGAGGTGATAATATGATAGCCTCCTGCTGGGCTAGGATGCGCGCCGTGATATTATTCTTACTTATCGACGTCAAAATGTATGGGCAAAATTGCACTTATCGCAGCACGCATCCTAGGCCCACTGATTCCTCTCCACCCTCCATGGTGATGGTCAGCGAGCTGGGGGCGTGGAGGTACCCCCGCCTGCATAGCACGGACTACCACCACTGTCGGATAGGCAGGGCCCGCCATACACGTGGGCAATTGCCGGGACGGACTGTGATATTTGATGGCTTTGTCCGGATTCCCATAGTTCTTCACACTAAGGCGATCTCAGGGCTTATTTATGTGGGTACTCCTCATCCTTCCGATGAGAGGAGACCCACATAATCTATCACTTCCCCGCAGGATAGGTATGCAAGTTTTCCCCCGAAAAAATAAAGTGTCATAATTTTTATATGGACAAATTATACATATAAACTTTACACATTTTTGATGATTTCTTGGTAATTTTAACTAATATTAACTTTATATGAATTGATAGTCAAAATTTTAATACGGGTAAAATCACTGATGTTTTTCAGTCAAAAGTGGTTTAGATAAACGCCCTTGGTCTACCTCATAATCATCTCGGTGATTATGAGTTTTATTTCATTAACATATTTAATTTTGTAATACGCCGATTATAATCGGCATATTTTGCCGAATAGTCGTCACTAGTCGGCCGACTACAAATGATGTCGAATAGTCGGCTTTCCCGACTAGTCGGCGACTAGTCGGCCCATCTCTAATCTATATACTTGTAATAAATCTGTAGTGAGGTCAATTTTGTACATGAAATATATTTTCAATATAACTATCAGGGGGTGATCAGTGATCGATATCATACTGATGCCAAAAATGCAATCAGTAAAATTTTTGTCTGTCTGTCTGTCTGTATGTTCCTTATAGAAACAAAAACTACTCGACGGATTTTAACGAAACTTGGTACAATTATTCTTCATACTCCTGGGCAGGTTATAATATACTTAGGAATTCCCACAGGAACGGGAATAATCCTTTTGTATGAAAAATCTAAACCACTTAAGTTAGACGCTTAAAATTTGGCATGCAGGTACCTTAGTAAACTTAAAGCTTAGTTACAACAGGATATTGCAAAATTCCCACGGGAACGGGAGTTAGCGGGAAAAAACATTTGTATGAAAAAATGTAAACCGCGTAAGATAGATGAAGGGGGTAAAACGGGATCCACGCGTACGAAGTCGCGGGCGGCCACTAGTGCCAAATAAAATTTGAACATAAGGCGAACTTAATGCACTAAACAGGGGTTCCCAAACTTATTTGAGACGCGCCCCCTTTCGACCATACAAAAAATTCCGCGCGCCCCTCCTCCAGTCAAGATTATTTATTGGTCGTATCGAGCAGTCTGGAATGCATTCTCTCAGCGGTCGCAGGTTTTTTATACTTAAGTACACAGATGGCCCGCGCACCCCTTTAAAAGTCTTTGAGCCCCCCACTTTGGGAACTAATGCACTAACGCATTCTCGACCAGTTTACCTTTGGGTGAGCAGAAAAGAAAGAAGAACGGTCATATGTGACCCAGGCCCGACAGAAACGAGACATACCTCAATTTTATTGTCATGTCTTAATTAGTTAAATTATATATTTTTTATATTCGAAATCTATGTATAACACCAAAATATTACTCTTTGTTTTTGTTCAGGCATTATACAAAAACTAATACAAAATGCCTATTTATCACCAAAATTGGTAAATGTATGTACCTAAATGTCTATTACAGCTGCTAGGGAATGTATCTACGTGACCTGGAGATACAGCCGGATTATACAGGGACAGGGTGGAAACGATAAGTG
>NW_021134832.1:0-543 GCF_004193835.3 Ostrinia furnacalis
TATCTAATACCGTATGTTAATCCTGTATTATTATTATGTGGCCGCCAATGATATTATAGTTATTATAATATCATTGGTGGCCGCCTAAATAAACTTGAGTGAAAAAGTGTTTACACTGTCTCAATTGCATAAAAAGCTCCAAAAAATCATTTAATTCAGTTTCCATTCTGCCGAATAGGCGTGATTGACAATATAACTGTCACCTAACACTTAGGCGGCCGAAAATCGGGCCCCTGTTTTAAAGTGATCCCATAAGGCCTAAGGTGTCCCTTATGTGTTGGTGAAAACGAAATTCCTGTTAGCTATTATAGCCTGACCAGGAACATAAAAACCCTGGCATAGAGGCGCGTCAATTGCATTTGATAGTGCAACACTGAGTACAGTCGTACCTGTGTTAAATTAATAGGCTAACTTTATGTATCAGGATTCTGGATTACGGGCTAATTTGATATTTTCATAAATTAACGAAAAAATATTATTATAGGTAACCTGGTTTAAATGAATTAAATGAAACCATCAATCGAGTTAGTAGGATTTATTTCA
>NW_021134833.1:0-600 GCF_004193835.3 Ostrinia furnacalis
TGACTTGGTTGTCCTGGGTAGCCAGGTTGTCCTGGCTGTCCTGGTTGGCCTGGGCCTCCTGGCTGTCCTGGTGTTCCTGGGTGACCTGGGTGTCCTGGGTAGCCAGGTTGTCCGGGTTGTCCTGGGTGTCCTGGTTGTCCTGGGTAACCAGGTTGTCCTGGTTGACCTGGTCCGCCTGGTTGACCAGGTGTTCCTGGTTTACCAGGTTGTCCTGGCTGACCTGGTTGACCTGGGTAGCCAGGTTGTCCGGGTTGTCCTGGCTGTCCTGGTTGACCTGGGTAGCCAGGTTGTCCGCCAGGTTGTCCGGGTTGTCCTGGGTGTCCTGGTGTGCCAGGCTGTCCAGGGCCTCCTGGCTGACCTGGTTGTCCTGGGTAACCTGACTGTCCTGGTTGTCCTGGCTGTCCTGGTATTCCTGGGTGTCCTGGTTGACCTGGTCCACCTGGTTGACCAGGTGTACCGGGTTTACCAGGTTGTCCTGGCTGTCCAGGTTGTCCTGGGTAGCCAGGTTGTCCGGGTTGCCCTGGGTGTCCTGGTTGACCTGGGCCGCCTGGTTGACCTGGTTGTCCTGGGTAACCTGGCTGTCCTGGTGTTCCTGGGTGA
>NW_021134834.1:0-212250 GCF_004193835.3 Ostrinia furnacalis
TTCAAATAGCTTAAATTCTAATAATACAATGCAAATAAAACATACCTACTTTAACGACCTGGTTTTTCTTGTGTTGGAAAAAAAACTGAAAAAAAAATGTGATGTGTGAAAATCATGTTTTTTACTAATTAAATCCATTTTTACTCCCTTAAAATGTATGAAACTTGTGTTTGTATTCTACTTCTACTAATAGATAATTTTATTGGCTATCGCATGATACAAAATATTTGCTTATTAGTGTTAAGTTACCCACTTTTTCAATTGTTTTTGAAGGAAGAGGTGAAAACTAAAAATTAAAAACTTAAATCCTTGTAATTTTGCGAGAAATGGGTCAATCAAGCCCCTTAAAATTTCACCGATAAAATTGTCCATAGATTACGCCCTTAAAGTTTGAACAGTACATGCCCGGACACACTGTATAAAGCGTATTAGGTATACGCTTTATACAGTGTGTCCTTATAGGTACATACGACTATACATACGGTACGACTTTGGTACCTATCAGTGGGCTTAGCTTCCAACTAATTATTTACTAGACTTAATAGAGCGTAATAATGACAGTAATATGGACTAGATATGATCATACGAGATTATGGATAAGTCTATTAAGGCATAATTGCTTCGATTATAATCGTAGCTCGATAATAACTATGAAACCATATGGAACAAATGTAAAATAATTGTATCCAATTATGTTACAGCGTTACGATTGGAATAAATTATTATTTAATTTTATCGGCTCTACACGTGCCTAAGAAATTGAAACAACAACTAAAATAAGCATAGCATAAACAATTTGAAAAGTATAAAAAAGGTGGACCGACGACCTTATAAAGGTAGCAGGAAGGCGCTGGATGCAGGCCGCTACCAACTGGGCAAAGAAGAAGTAGAAATCAATATCTAAAATATCTCTTTAACCGAATCAGTAATGAGGAGATCCGTAGGAGAACCAGAGTGATTGACATAGCCCGCAGAATTGCTAAAATCAAGTGGCAATGGGCGGGGCACATAGCTCGAAGAGCTGATGGCCGCTGGGGCAGGAAAGTTCTTGAGTGGCGACCACGAGCCGGAAGACGTAGCGTGAGCAGGCCTCCCACTAGGTGGACCGAGGATCTGGTGAGGGTCGCGGGAGGTGCCTGGATGCGAGCGGCGCAGGACCGGTGTTTGTGGAAATCCTTGGGGCAGGCCTTTGTCTAGCAGTGGACATCTTTCGGCTGAAACGAACGAACGAACCGCATTAGCAAAGCTTTTTCTATGACAACTGGTTAAATAAACGTGTATGTTACCATGTTTCCCATCAATAGTTGAGCTTCTAAGGAAAAATTGTCACACCTACGTGCTATTGTTTTTACTACGGAAAAAATAGTGTTTACATAAAGCGTCCTGTTTTCCTTAAGTACGATCAACACCAAAATGTATGGGTTACAGAAAGTGTCAATAAATGCCACCACACCAATCCCCTTTTGATAGGACTACGATTATAATAATACCTTTAATGCCCGTATCACAAACGATGCTTGCTTAAGTGAAGCAGCAAATCGAACGCACAGCGTTGAATAGAGCTCTGTGATTGGTTCGTGTGTCACCCAGTGCGTCCACGCGCACCGTGAGGCCTCATAGTAATGTTTGTGAATACGGGCGACAGAACTCTATTCAACGCTGTGTTTTCGATTTGCTGCTTCACTTAAGCAAGCATCGTTTGTGAGTACAGGCGTAAAACTTTCCACAAAATAGTGTTCAACGAAAATTGGTTGAAAACTGCTATAAAAATATAACCATTAACCCTTCAGATGCAAAAGTTGACAGTAATCAACAAAAAAACCTTCGAGTAGGTACTTACTCGTACATTGTCAACCCGGTATTAATTTTGCTAGTTAAATGTCAACGTGAATTGAACTCTAGTGGATAACTTATAAAGCCTAATTAGGATTGTTCGAAATCACCTCGAAAAGCCACTGAAGCGGTGAATGTCTCTCTTGAGACAAGTACCAGAGCTTTCTTAGTTTGCTACAAAAGAACGACTATTACACCGTTGGAATGGGTTTACAAAATAAGTCATTTACTTGCCGGATAGCAATTCCCAAAATATGACTTTAAAACTTTGCTCAGTATTATTTTAGCCTATAAAAAAGCCTTTTCTATTCAAGAAATGTGATTCCGGTACAAAAGTTCAAAATCCAAATACTGCATCCAAAAATATCAGATGAGATTTTCTACTGTTGTATATCATCATCATCATCATCATCATCAGCCTCCGTCCACGGTCCACTGCTGAATGGAAACTAGGGAGAGCCTTCTTTGTTCTTTACAAAGAACAATTTTTGCGGCAATTAGCTTATTAAGCTGTTCACCCAACAAATCAGTCAGCGTCCAATACTTCGTGACACCCAAAGTGGTCAAAGATGACATCACCTTATGCCAATTGTAACAAAGACGTGTTGCGAACATTTTAGCTACTTATGCCAAGTACTATCGTCAGTACAAACATTCATCGTCATTACAGCACGGTGTGACACACATCCACACGTCCCAACCAACGCGGTAGTCATTGTGATTTTAATTAAATATTCTATTAATAAATTAAATTCTTAGCTTCTTGAGATTAAAGATGTTATTAATTACTTACTTAATTCAGCCTTTACAACTTAATTATGATGATAACACGGCTGAAAATTTGACGTCTAATATAAAGGGAAATTCGTCAAATTAAGATCAGTCAAAGGAGATTAATATAATTACGATTTGACGGCTCTTTCACTGGAAACTTAGGCTGAAGATATTTTCATTTGATAATATTACCCTTTGAAACATTTATTAATTTTTACTCAGATACGAAAATGATTTGGTAAGCAGTAAAATCACATCCTACTAATATTATAAATGCGAAAGTTTGGATGTCAGGATGTCTGGACGTTTGTTACTCTTTCACGCAAAAACTACAGAGCGGATTTTGTTGAAACTTTACAGTATTATTGTTTATAACCCAGAATAACATATAGGCTATAATTTATGACGATATGTGACAAACTAAAATTCACGCGGGTGAAGCCGCGGGCAAAAGCTAGTAACCTATAAGGGTACCGTTTCTTCCTTTTGAGGTACGGATCTCTAAAAACAAGAAATCTACTCACATAATTTTTAGGAGTGTTCTTGCTAAGGAAAGACGTCTCTTTTAGAAAGCTACCACCTGTTAAAAACTGTTTCTAAAGACAAATTATAATAAAATAATAACAATTTACATGAAAGTTAGCTGTCATAGACAGTGACAGCTGTCAACCGAATGCAAAAGTCACGCGACTAACCTCACGACAAAGGCTAAAAAAGATGTAACCATTTAATTGATGTTCAGTAAAGTATACCTTGATTAGCGATGGGAATAAGGCTTCAGAAATTAGGTTAATTAAAATTTCACGAACCAATTCTTGCTAATTTAACTTAATTATTTTTTGTTGAAGTTAAAAATATACCTTTTTATATTTGTCCAAAGGGAAATAAAACAGATTTGTTTGAAGCACTTTTTGTTGAACTTTAAAATATAGGTACCTTTTTATAATATCTATAGATTCGTCTAAAGGGTAAGTAAAACATATTTTTTAGCATTTTGATTAAATTATCACAAAATGAACGAAGATAAATCCAATACTGATTTAGTACTTTGGGTTCACTAGACTTTCTTTGTAGGGAAAATGCCTTTACTTATTTCTGTCGACTTAAATAATTATAAACGATGACCTTGCATTGGAATTTATGGTCTAACCTTTGTTTGTCGTAACAAGAACGAACCATCATCCTCATCATCAGATACTTTAGGCTGATTTGCACCATCTTATTTTAACTTTAACAAACGTCAGAAATCTGTCAAACCCCATACAAAAACACCGGTTATTGTCATAGTTACTATCAAAGTAAGTTGGTGCAACTCAGCCTAAGTCTCTACTACAGAAGTATGACCTTCTCTAATTTACCAGAAGATGGAGGATTTGGTCTGCGGGCAGCTAACCTAGGGTTGGGGAGCCTGCATGTCCGCACATGAATTCCTTAGTTGACTTTATGACACAACAGTATCTTGAAGAGTGGGATTGGTATTATTTCACACCGCCTAACCCACACAGTTAACATTTTAATGATTAAGTAATCGCATATTCCCTTTTTGACTAAGATACAATAAAAAATGGATGCGGGCAGTGCAGGAACGGTTGTTGTGGAAATCCTTGAGAGAGGCCTTTGTCCAGCAGTGGACATAATTTGGCTAAAACGAACGAACTATAAATAACTTTTAAAAAAAATAAAACCGACTTCAAATGCGTGAACACAAAAAAAAACTAAAAATTGAAAATATTGCGTATAAAAAAGTTCATCCCCAATTTTCCACCCTTGGGGGTGAAATATTTTCTTCAAATTCGCATGAAACCACCCTTTTGATAATACCTATTCAACAAAAAAATAATCGTTCAAATTGATTTATAATCGGCGGAGATATTGCGTATAAAAAAGTTCATCCCCAATTTTCCACCCTTGGGGATTGTTTTTTCTATTATTAAATTGGACCACCCTTGAGGTATTACCTATACGCAGAAAAAAGATTTGTTCAAATCGGTTCATAATTGGCGGAGTTATCGCGTAACAAACATAGAAAAAAAAAAAAAACATACGGGTCGAATTGAGAACCTCCTCCTTTTTTAAAGTCGGTTGAAAATACTCAATACTCAATAGTTTATTGCTTCCATAATGTTTACAAAAGGTGTTATTGGTAAGGTAAGATACAATTATGGACCCTGTCGGGCACTGCATTTTAAAAAAGCTTATAGTTCAAAAGCTGTGCTTGTAAAATATTTTATTAAACGGTTGTGTTGTCCGCAATGTCACCAAAATTCTTTCGGACAATACATGTTCCTGCAAAAGACGCATTTGCATAAAGAGCTCGGAAAAACTGAAACATATGGCTGAAGTTTCGCTTCATATGAGGGTGCGGTCTTTGGGAAGCATGAGGTATGGAAGATAGCGATTTATAACTTCTTTACTTGTTGGAAATCTAAATATATGTATAACTCAAAGGTGACTGACTGACTGACATAGTGATTATCAACGCACAGCCCAAACCACTGGACGGATCGGGCTGAAATTTGGCATGCAGGTAGATGTTATGACGTAGGCATCCGCTAAGAAAGGATTTTACGAAACTCCACCCCTAAGGGGGTAAAACGAGATCCACGCGTACGAAGTCGCGGGCGGCCGCTAGTAGGAAAATATGGAGGTTCTAAAACTGGTGGCGAATCATTACCAGAATATTGATTTAGTTTAATTTTCAGTAAAAGTTGAATAAGATTTTTAATTTTGGTTAAAGATAGCAGGAAGGCCCTAGATGCAGGCTGCTACCAATCGGTCATTATGGAAATCATTGGGGGAAGCCTATGTTGCCCAGCGGACGTCCTATAGCTGAAATAATGATGATGATGATGATGATGAGAAGTCCATCCATTCTAACTTTAATGCGAATTCACTGCCTGCTAATATATTTCCCGAACACTATGGACCTTATCAAGGCAAAAGTGAATAAGTATTTACTGGGCTGTTATTTACTACCATAGACTGCATCTCCATTAAACATTCAGGTGTGATTACGGTCAAATATCTACCTGCCTTTTGCTGTGATGAATGGGGCATTAACAAAAGATACTTCTCTGTTAAACGATCGCAAGTTTCTGGTAAAGGTCGCGGGAAGAACCTGGATGCGGGCAGCGCAGGACCGTGCATTGTGGAAAACCTTGGAGGAGGCCTTTGTCCAGCAGTGGACGTCATTTGGCTGAAACGAACGAACGAACGAACGAAGTTTCTCGTACCAAGCTATGACCTATATAAGTACATCACTTTGCCCTTGAGGCTCCTAAAATTGGCCCAGGGCCCTAAAAATAATGAACTCCTGCCCTTAAACAAGTCATCAAATCCGATGTGACAGTAAAGAATGGAATTTCTTATCAGGAATCGGTCCGGCGAGGGCGATTTACACGATGAGAGAATTTTTCGTGTTCCTTTTTTGTTTATGGAGACGGTATACAGGATGCCCCAAAATTAGCACGTCACACTGACAGAGGTAAATGAGCTTAAGACGCATCTAACAAGTATATTAAATCAATTTTTTAAAATAACGAATATGAGTTATAATTTCAAAACTCATCAAACTTTTCTATGGACATGAATAAATAAAATTGGTCATAAATATCTTAAAACTTATGAAACTTTTCTATAGACATATTAAGCTTGTTCGATGCGTCTTAGACTCAGCTACCTCCAGTGTCAGTGTGACGTGATAATTTTGAGACACCCTGTATAGCTACAACTCACCTGATGGAAAGTGGGTAGGTCGATGTATTATGGCGACCTTGCAGAGAGCTACAAATATTATCGACTTTTGGAACCATATTTTGTGACGCAAAGGAATATCTTGGGGTGGGACATTTATTCGGATATTGTATACTTTTCCTACTCGTCTGACCAGGATGGGGAGTGTACCTAGACCAAATCTAGTAGAATCTAGAACAGATCTGGCTCTGGTAAATCTGGCTCTTACTGTGGAGGCAAAAATGACCTGATATTGCTAAGTGAACAAAGAGAGCCTTTGTTACTTGCATTATCACACATAAACTATTGAAAAAATCTATCGATATAATGTAAAAGCGAAAGGTCACTGATTGACTGACTCACTCAATCATCACGAATCTCAGAAACTACAAGTGCTAGGAGTCTCAAATTTTGCATGGGGGTTCCTTTTAGAACGTAGGTGCTTATTATGTCGGTATTTGCAAACCCAGGCTAAGGGGATAAAACGGGATCCACGCGCACGATGTCGCGGGCGGCCGCTAGTTTTTTTAGTAAGTGATAAAGTAGAAAAAGGAAAATAAACTTTATGGTAATTCCCAAATATCTGACTGAAGAAACTACTATTATCCTGAGTGCAAATGTTATTACTCATCGCAATAACAATAGTTTAGTGCTTAACAATTTTATTGTGATAGTTGGAGCCATTTGTTAAGTATTACTTATCTCAGTCGTCAGCTATAAACCCAGCACTTAGACCATTGGTTCCCAAAGTAGGGGGCGCGCCCCCCAGGGGAGGCGCAAAGACCTTTAAAGGGGGGCGCGAGCCATCTGTGTACTATTAGAGGCCGGTAGATCTATTCTCATAAATAAAACACTGAATACTAACTTTCACATTATATTGCCTTTATTTAAATACAATTCATCACTTAGCACAAAAGCGCGGGGAGTCTTCACTGCTATTCTGACGTTTTTCTAGTGTGACATTGACATTACGTCAATGTCACTATGACAGCAGCTGTGGGTCTAGACAAAGTGCAAATTATAATCGCAAACCAGTCGCAAAGTGGTCGAAAAGCCCCTTTTTTGTATGGAGTTTTGACGGATTCGATTTTCGATTCGATCAAAAAGTGCGTTTTGTCTAGGGGGGCTGAATAAATAAAAATAAAAAGTATTTATTTCGGATAACAGGGATCCATAATGTTAGTAAAAAATTAGGCTATGTTAGTATCTTATTTCTAAAACACCGATTATTGATACCGTTATTTTAACATTTTAGATTTTTCACAATTAGCAGTACCTTAAGTATAAAAAACCTGCGACCGCTGAGAGAATGCATTTCAGACTGCTTGATACGACCAATGAATAATCTTGACTGGAGGAGGAATTTTTTGTATGGTCAAAAGGGGGCGCGTCTCAAATAAGTTTGGGAACCAATGACTTAGACGAAACTTGTTTATCCTGATGAGCCATAACTCCCAAAGACTTGTACTTTTTATAACCTGTATAAACCCAAATGATTTTACGTGATGCCAAATGGCCAGTATTTAATGTTAACGGTTATGTACAAGATATAAAGGAATGGAGGGGAGAGCTTAAATTTAATTAAAAAGTATTTAATTAAAAATAAAGAGCAAATAACCGTGTTAAGGTCCCAAGTTTTAGGGTCGCGTTTAATTTTAAGAAGTGGATGCTATGATGTTTTGTCAAGATTTTTAAGACGTCTAAGAACAAGAAGGTTCCCAGTTCGACCTGTATGTTTTTAGGTATGTTCGTCTGCGAAAATCTTGCGTTTGGCTGAACCAATTTTGATGCGGTTTTCCGAAATATGATTCTTCCATTCTGGTGAAGGTTTCTTTTGTATGTTCTTATGATTTAATAAAAATACTTTAACTTGAAACCTTACAGGTTAGGTCATGCTGGAAAACATACGTTTCTTAATCTAGCAAGCAGGCAACGACTCCGAAAATATCTATCATGGTATTTGCAGGAACGCGAACGCGCTGGATGTAAGCCGCTACCAACCAACCGACCACCAATCTGAAAATCATTGAGGAAGCCCTATTTATTCAGCTGGGAACGTCCTGTGGCTGAAACGATGATGATTATCATGATTTATGTTCTCACAAGCGTTTTTATCGCTTCTCGATTTATCGGAAGAAACTTGACCTTCACTGGTTGTGTTTTTATTGTTGGTCAAGCTGTAGATCCTGGCTACAAAGGAATTGCACCGGTGGGAATGAGAGGTGGAAATAGTCCCGTTTCTCGCTTTTCGCTCCGCTCATACGAGTGAGCACTACCTAAAAAACTTCCGCAATATTGCGGCTGTAGATCCAGGCTTCACAGGAGTTGCACCGGTAGGAAAGAAAAGTGGGAATAGTCCCGTTTCTCGCTTCTCGCTCCGCTTAAACGAGTGAACGCTACCTAAAAAACTTCCACAAGCCTGCGGTGAGACCGCAGCTGCTCCGGCAAGTTTTGTTTGAAATGCGATACAAACCGTTATTTTTCTCTGTAAAAAATGACGATTATAGAACCAGCGGTTTTAGCACTAACTTTCGCTAAATTATGAGCAGGTGCTCTTAAGTGCTGCGCTGTAAGGTTCGTTCTGCTGTGTATTTGGGTCAACCCTAAAATTTTGGAGTTGGTTTTAGAACAACTTTTAGCTTTAAGCTATTTTGTGAGATTAAAATTAATTTTAGGAGAGTTAAATGAAAATAGAGGTTTACAAACTTGACAGCAACAGAATGCCTTGACAATTTTGAAACAAATTACATGTCCCTGGTAATTCTAACAAATCTATATTATTTGCTAATTAAAAAATTAGAAATGTTGACATCAGCCAGACACTTAAGTACGCCCGCATTCACAAAAAGGTCTCACAGCGCGTGGACGCACAGGCTGACACACGAACCAATCACAGAGCTCTATTTAACGCTGTGCGTTCGATTTGCTGCTTCACTTACCTAAGCAAGCATCGTTTGTGAATACGGGCGTTAGTCTGGGTTGCACCATCTTACTTTAACTTTGACAATCGTCAAAAATCTGAAATTCCATACAAAAACACCGGTTATGTCTATAGTTACGGTTAAAGTAATTTGGTGCAACTCAGCCCTATTCAATATCTGCTTTAGTAAACAATCATCTCTTAACCACAAAATTGCTATAATCTGACACACACAATAATTCAAGCACAAACCCATTTTACACCCAACCTATATGCTCTAAATACGATGTTATAACTTAAAACAATATCGCCTGACCGCAACCGACTAATAACAATATTAATTCTCCAGTAATTAATGTTACAGCCATGTTCATAGCTTCTTAATTGCTGAATCGCAATATCTGTCCAATAAAACCGATGGCAACGATAAATCTTACACACCTTGTACGGATGTAGCGCGTCAAGATACACAGTAAACACTGTAGGACCTTACGTAGTTGTGATAGAGGCGAAATTAAAAAAACTTTTATTCACACAAAAAAGTGACTTGCGAACTGATTGTTAACCTTTAAGCAAACCAAGTATATCTCTTTAATTCTTTTTTAATTTACACAACATTTTATTCCTTATAACCAAAGTTAGTAGTTTGGAGTTGAAACAAAAATGTATTAGTAAGTGCTATCTTCTGTATCCATTGTATCAATCGGAATCCTTAACCACAGAAGAACTTTTTTTTTATCCACAACGAGGAAGCTCTTGGCCTGTATCTCACCTGATGGTAAGTGATGATCAGGCCGAAGGTGGAAGCGAGCTTCACCCGGAATCCTCAACCACGGAGGAACTGGCTATCTTACCTCAACTGCCGGAACACAACAATGCTGTTAGCATTGTTGATAGGGCGACAGACTTAGGTAAGTTGGTGGTAGCTAGCCAAGCGGGCTTAGAACAAGCCCTACCACCAACCAAAACGAACAGAAAAATCTGCCCTCGCTGGGAATCGAACCCGGGACCCCTGCGTCTGAAGCAGGTGGTCTTACCACTAGACCACAGAGGCGGTTGCCTCTACCTTGCCAGGTGGACTTAGATCAAGCTCTACCACCAACCAAACCGAGCAAATAATTTCACTACCACTAGACCACAAAGGTGGTTATAATCTGAAATTAATGTAAAAAATAGTAAGAAATCAAGGTCACTTGAAGCGAGACAAAAACTCTGGACGGTTATAGATAACTGATCAAATTCCAAGCGAAGCAACGTGCAAAAGCTTGTTTTTATTATAATATCGGGATGAAATTCGTCCTCCGGGATAAAGGTTGGACTGAGGATGACAATTGTAACGGATTTTCAGCCAAGCGTGAGAGGCGTCATGTTGAGAGGCCTGGAGAGGATTATAATCCACCCAGTGTTGTTTCAATGATTTTTGGAGGGATTATTATTTAATTTTCATCAGTGAAGCTTAAAACTCTTCAGTAATTCTGAAAAGATATTTTTATCTACAGTCTACACTAATATTATAAAGAGGACAGATTTGATTGAATAGGCAGGCTTCGAAACTACGAAAGATTTGAAAAAATATTTCACCTTTGGAATCCTACATTATTTCTAACTAGCGGCCGCCCGCTTCGTACGCTTGGATCCCGTTTTCCCCCTTAGGGTTGGAGTTTCGTAAAATCCTTTCTCAGCGGATGCCTACGTCATAACATCTACCTGCATGCCAAATTTCAGCTCGATCCGTCCAGTGGTTTGGGCTGTGCGTTGATAGATCACTATGTCAGTCAGTCAGTCAGTCACCGTTGAGTTATAATATATTCAGATGAACCTAGGCGATACGAAGTTCGGGGGGCAGCTAACTATATTTCAGTTGTTAAAAAAACAAATAGTAATAAAGTTGAGAAAATTGATATAGAATTTTATTGTATCTATGACTGTGACGTGGTTAAAGGAGTGACTAAAAAAAGTATACGGAGGCTTTTTATTTCAGTATGTTTTTGTTAATGTTCAAAATTACTTCATCATGATGTCATAGACTCAATGAGGAGCCCAAATAACACTATAGTAATAATTCAAAAGATAAAGAACATTAACGACATAAAACATCAAAATGGCCGTCTATTTTCGCATATCCAAAACTCTAATCTTTTACAAGGTCGGTCGTTTTTACGCTGCACCCATTTCTTTTTATGTCAATTTCATCATTTACAATTTTTTACGCGCTAGCCTTCATATTCCATTTTGAAGATCATACAGCACTCGTAAACTATACTTGCAATCAGCATAAAGTCGAGCAACCAATATAATCCAAATGTACATGAGTTAGAAGAGAAATGATGGCGCTCTTGAATGGAATGTTTTAAAACGTTTTTATTTTTATTTTATAGAGCTATAGAACAAAGAACTTATGAATAAAATGACCCAAAGGTCAAAAAGGTGAAGTGTCAATGAACAGATGATCAGTAAAGTATCTAAGAGCAGTCTTAACCACATTTAATTAAGCTAAATGTATAAAAATGTTATACAACTTTATTTAATGTTCATTCGGTTCAGCCAAATGACGCGGGTTTTTTCAATCGAGAATACATATTGGATTAAATATTAATGTGATTTCAATAAGATTCTACTAAAATAACACAAGAATGCTTTTCAAATAGAATTGTAATTCAATATGTGTGTGAAGCTACGTCAGACGAAAACTAAGGCTGAGTTGCACCACCAAACTTTAACCGTGACTATAACGATAACCGGTGTTTTTTGTATGGAGTTTGACAGACTTTTGTCAAAGTCAAAGTAAGATGGTGCAACCCAGCCTAAGAGTAGATTTAAGCTTAGTTGCACCAACTTACTTTGACCGTAACTTTAACAATAACCGGTGCTTTTTGTATGGAGTTTGACAGACTTTTGACGTTTGTTAAAGTAAAAATAATATGGTGCAACTCAGCCTTAGAGAAGCAAAATTTAAATTCATCTTCATCAGGTTTTCATTGTAGGAACACGACCCTCTCTAATTTACCAGAGGCAAATAGAGGAAATGGCATACACTCCCCACGCTGGCCAGATGTGTTGGGGAGTTAAGTAAGTGGTCCATAAAATTTCCCTTTTTTCCGACGGCTTTACCCAATGTCAAGAGGTCTATGATGGTGTATGAGGTAATAAATAAATACTTATATACCAAGCTCAACGATCAGAGCAGTCGCCCGCAAGCGAAGTGTCGTGGGTTCAATTCCCACCGCAATTTGATATTTTCAAGTTATTTATTTGATATGTAACAACTCTTAACGCTAAATAGTACTACCTTTTTCCAGTAAGTAAGGAGGTACCTTTTTGGAATACCAAGGTCGTGGCATGGCATCATGGCTGAATGAATACCTTTTCAGTAGTATTTTGTATGACTTTTTTTGTATATTTGCATTACCTGTGTGTAATGAATGATGATGCTGAAGAAATATTAAATTTACTTTCTTCCTACTTATTTTTTCTTTTTTGGTAGTGCAGAGATCCGTACCGGGGACTAATATACGAGTAGCTTAGGGTAGAAGTGCTGAAAATACTTCACTGCTTAAACCCCGACATCCTTTTGAAGTGTCCATTTCATCCAAGTGACATTTCCGAGTTGAACTGTAAGTGGAGCTTCCGATCGCTAACTCAGGCAAAGTAACTATTAAAAGTTAAATAAACCTCGGTGAGCCTGAGTGATTATCTCAAGAACCTCTTTGCTCTTAGAATCTCGTAATAAAAAAGGAAATCCGCTAATGGGTCTGCCTTTTGCAGGCTGGGCCACGAAGAAAGCTATTTAAAACAGTAGCTTTAAGTTCATTTAGTTAGGTTCAATTTTGTCTTTAAATAGAATTTCGAACGCGTGGATCCCGTTTTATTCCCTTAGGGGTGGAGTTTCGTAAAATCCGTTTCTTAGCGAATGCCTACGTCATAATATCTACCTGCATGCCAAATTTCAGCCCGATCCGTCCAGTGGTTTGGGCTGTGCGTTGACATATCACTATGTCAGTCAGTCAGTCACCTTTGAGTTATATTTTTTTAGACTGATCTGTGAAGAAAAAAATTTTTTCTGGTATCTTTAGTGGGCAGGTCAGGTGGGGATTCTTAGATGGCTCAAGCTTGGAGTGCAAGTGTGGTTTTGTTCCCCAGTCGACGAAGCACATGATGTGAAGGCTACTGATAACGCCACTCTTGTGGCGGAGTTTTGGGCTGACGCTGTTTAGGTTTATTGTCGACACGACATGAAGAAGGTCATAATATACGTGCCGGGATCATACTTGCTACTTACGCCATTGCACATTGTAAATAGTATATTCGTGTTAATTTTCATCATACTGGGTGATTTTGTCTCATATTAATTTGGGGCATTTATCATTTAAGTCTTATTTTAAAAGGATGCCAAGGATATCACCCTGTATATTAAGCACATAAAATATGCATGAATTATTTACACTGTAAAGGTTTACAATACCTATTTTCAACCGACTTCAAAAAAGGAGGAGGTTCTCAATTCGACCCGTATGTTTTTTTTTTTCTATGTTTGTTACGCGATAACTCCGCCAATTATGAACCGATTTGAACAAATCATTTTTCGGCGTATAGGTAATACCTCAAGGGTGGTCCCATTTAAATTTAATAATAGAAAAAACAACCCCCAAGGGTGGAAAATTGGGGATGAATTTTTTTATACGCAATATCTCCGCCGATTATAAATCAATTTGAACGATTGTTTTTTTGTTGAATAGGTATTATCAAAAGGGTGGTTTCATGCGAATTTGAAGAAAATATTTCACTCCCAAGGGTGGAAAATTGGGGATGAACTTTTTTATACGCAATATTTTTAATTTTCAGTTTTTTTTGTGTTCACGCATTTGAAGTCGGTTTTATTTTTTTTAAAAGTTAATTATTATATATGACGGAGAACCGACACCAGAAATGTTTTTAAAAATACTGACGTCAGCCCTGCTGACGTCATTTTCACTTTCCTCATCTATGCACAGCAAAAATAAAAAAAATCCAAATGAAACTCACTCAGTTTATTCCACGAACTTGTACAGGTCCAAGATACGTCCGATCGGTCCGGCGGCTCGAGCAAAAGTGAGCTCCGTCCCGACTAGCGGCCGCTCTGTGACGCAAGTGACAATTCCGTTCGCCAGAGGGCGCGCGTGTCGTATTGAAAATCATTTAAAAACGTCTGAATTACGAATTGTCACTTGTTTCTTACAATCATAATTACTTTAAAAACAATCAAGTTAATTATGGTTAACTAATAAACCAAGTTTTAACTCTTTTAATAATCAAATTAATAAACAGTCGATCAATCGATTTGAATCAATAAGAACGTTTCAAATAAAACGATAAAGCGTTATTTCTCAAACTGAAATGAACTAATTATTTAAAAACTATGAAAATTATAGCAAGAATAATAATCTTGAATAAAACTTAAACAATTTTGTCTTATAATTTTACGTTACGGTTATGTGATTTTTATAAATATATCTCGATGCGCCGATATATAATATCATCTTACTTATACAGCTGTGGTAAGAATACAACCCAGAATGGAACGAATATTATTGCTGACATTACATTTTCGTTCTTTCCATAGCCCCACAGCTTTGACTTGAAAATCACGTTTTCTAAAGGCACGCATCTTTACGATGCTATGTAATAATAACTCGTGAAATCAAATTTTACAGCTGCTTTTTTCGCCTATATTTAAGTCATTCCCGCGGTCACGCTAATCTTGTGTAGCAACTATTATTTCATTTTGTATTAAAAAAAGAGATTTTTTAGGTATTTTGCTGCTTTTTTTCATCACTGGCTTATTGTCCAGAAGCAGTATCGTTGTTTTGAGACGTTTTCGTACTGAGAAAATAAAAATTGCGAATTTTTTACCGAAATGTGATGACTGTGTGTGCAGTTTTCACAAAATAAAGATATTACATAATTTTGGGTTGCACCATCTTACTTTAACTTTGACAAACGTCAAAAGTCTGTCAAACTCCATACAAAAAACACTGGTTATCATTATAGTTACTGGTAAAGTTAGGTGGTGTTACTCAGTCTAAAAAACATACAGTCAAATTGTGAACCTCCTACTTTTCTTGAAGTCGGTTAAAAAGTATTAAGTGTATGCGAGAAAACCCACGTTCAAAAGCTAGCGTTTGCAAAAGGAAGTTGTTTTACGTAAGAAAAAATTCACCGACACTTGTTTATATTACGGACATCAAAACTTTCTTAATACAGCTAGATTTCTTGGGGCTGAGCATAAAAAGTTCTTATCTCCCTTCAATCGGGGGAGTTTGTTGATAGTTACAATGAATTCTGTTTTGGTATAGTTTCATAAGGAACGCGGTATTAATAACTAAAAGGTAGAACCACGTTCAAAGTTTAGGGTCGGGTGTTCGATACCCTTTTTGTGTCACTGAGATTTTTTATACTAAAGAATGCCTAATTTGTAATATTATGTAGCACGACACGTATATTCTCGTGAACCGTTCCTGCTATACTAAACATAAAATTCGTTGTTGTTCGAGTAGACAGTCTACAGTGTAGGTAGAATATACACAATGGTCGATCGGATCGGTGCGGTTTTGTTCCCCAGTCGATGAAGCACCTAATGTCATGCCCTGAGTGCCCAAGCAACTGCACTCAGGAGGATTTGATGAGTGCTACTGACAACGCCACTCTTGTGGCGGAGTTTTGGGCTGACACTGGTAGGTTTGTTGTCGACACGAAAAGAAGAAGAAGTCGATCGGTCGACGGGGACCGAACTACCGACCCTCAAATCGGCAGTCTGATGCCTAAGCCGTTGGGCTATTGTCGCCTTGAACGTAGGTACAGTCAGCGTCAAATAGATCTAAGCTTTTAAGATAGCCAAAATGATCTGATATTCAATATTTCATATAAATGTAACCAGTGAAAGTAAGCATATGGTTTGAGGTACCCAAATTAGTCAATATTGTTATAAGAACTGTTCTCAATTTTATATGAGCTTTCAGGATGTTCAAAAATATGTATGCAGATTATTGCAGATATTATGACATAGAAACTGTCATGATTTTGTTGTGACCTCTTTGAAATCAGTCGTTTGAAATGGATTAAGAAATGAACATCCTGACAGCTCATATAAAATTGAGAACAGTGTTGCTAACATATTATTTTATATTGACTACTTTGGGTGCCTCAAACAATATCATGCTTACTTTGATTGGTTACATTAATATGAAATTCAAATTCAAATTTTTTATTGCATATTAAGTGTATTAAATATTGAATATCAGATCATTTTGGCTATCTTAGACGCTTCGATCTATCTGACGCTGACTGTACATTACAAGTTTAAGAAAACACACATAATTTTTATTTATGCCCACAAATAGAATCTAAGGCCATCCAACTCTCTCACCACTAGACTGAGGAAATAGTGCCACTATGTTTACAAGTCGCTCCTACTGTCTGTACGTTTTAAATAAGTCTTTGAAATTACGCAACGGATTTGAATTCAGTTTTCAACAATAAGTAAATAAAGTCATTCAAGAGGAAAGTTTATACAGGGTGTTCCAACAATAGTTTCAAGCCGAAGCCAGAGGTAGAGCATCACTAGGGCCAGACATCTCCATATCTGATCTGCTATTTTTGATAGTTTTCGAGTTAAGATTTTTTTAAAGAAGTTTTAAAAGAAAGGGACAACCTGTAGGGGAGACCTAGGAGAGTTGTGACAGAGGTGAGTTGTGACAAGGCCGATTTCTCCTTACTTAATATAGTTAGGAAGCTGGTAAAAATGCTTGTTTGTCGCTTTTAAGACGCTCTTTTTGACTAAGTACCTGCGGGCGGAGCATGTGACATGGTTACGTAAATATGACGTCTGTGTACAAAAAAATGCGAAAAGTAAGTTTTTCTTCAAAATTTTATTTCAATTTATATCATGTTTTAGTATATGTGCACTGTTGTGTTATTTTTTCTCAAGTTGCATGGTTATTCAGGTCTCAAAATGTAGCACTGATCTTTTGTGTGCGCATCGTGTTTAGAAAATAAAAATTATTATTCGAACCAAGTCGTCATTTTAAACACCTAGGAGAGTTGTGACAGGCTGTCACAACTCTCCTAGCTTACTTAATTTTTCTGCTGGGCCATTTCCACGATGTTTTTAGATGTTGTTTGTGTGTTAGTAGGTTCATAATTTGTATAATTGCATGCTGTTACTTTTTTGATTCAGAATGCCTAATAACTATACATGAAAGCCATATAGTGGAACTGCTTGCTAAAGTCGAAATCTAGGACCAAGCTTATGAAGTGATTAGGTTAAAGGGTTAAAGTTTAAGATGTGCTGCGACCTCTTACAATCTAAACTTGTCGAGATATATTAAGAAGAAAGAGGCTTATCAAGTAAACCCAGAAGGCGAAGCTCCGTCGATGGATTATACCACCGCGACTATTTTATTTTTATAGAAGAGAAAGAAAATACTATAGGTATTAAGCGACTATAATATTAGCTAAAAAATATAATTAAAAAAATCCAGGGTCGTGGGAGAAAAATGAAAGCTGGAGAAATGTGGCTCAATCTGTGTAACGACATCCTATAACTATTTGTTTTAACTGGTACTAAAGGATGATTAAAGTAATTTTTTGCTAAAAAATCATACTTGATTGAGTATTATGGTATTTTTTATATCTAATAGATGAAATACAATGCTGTCACAACTCACCTCGGTACCTGTCACAACTTACCTCGGTGCTAGGAGAGTTGTGACAGAGGGAGTGGTCGAAGATTTTGGTGATTTGCTTAGAAAACCTAATACTTTAGTTAACTTTGGTGATTGTTTTGAAAACAGAAGGAACGGCGCTTCATTAATTTGTATGATTTATAGCTGTGGTATGTTTTTTGAGCGAGATATGGCCCCTAAAGTAAAAATTGTCACAACTCTCCTAGGTCTCCCCTATGTGCGAAGCCAGGGCATATCGCTAGTTAACCAATAAATAATGAAGCTTTGATAACGCCACTTTGTCACCTAATCAGCTGTGTAATCCCGCGCCGTACACTTTATATTAAACTGTAAACATAGCGCCAAGTTCTGCTTAATCAGCCCCCGCATTAATAGTGTACCGTTTGCGCTACACTGTAGCTACAGCATAGTGCAGGGAGATCAGCCAGAACATAACTTGCATAACAGCATAGCGACGTGATAAGGTTTGGAAAATGTCATGACACTGTGAGAAAATTGCGCATGAGAATGCATAGAGCATTACAAAATGGACTCCAAATAGCTGTTTTATTACCATAAATAGGTACCTGTAATTATCTCATTCTATACAAAAAAGTTCAGTTCTTTTTTAAATCGTTTAATTACAACTCTAATAGCGACGCATTTAATAATGTTTGCTTTCTAATAATGCAATGATGCATGTGAAATGATATTTTGTTGGTAAAACTTTAATATGTAATGAATAAATAAATAAATCAAATGTTTGAAGCTGGATACGGTCATCGCTGGACCGTTCGTTAACAAAAACCTTTAGGGAGGCTTGTCTACTAGTGGACATCTTTTGGTAGAATCCTTACAAAGTTTCATCAATTCCGATGCACTACTAAATTATTTGATCGTTGATAACTCACTAAGCTGGCGCAGCCACGAAAAATGTGCCTTGGCCTTCGACAATAAGATTCTAAGAGAATTGAGATCGCGGGGGTCCTTAGCGATTTCGTAATTGAAAAATATTAACCCAAAAAAATTTGTGATTGTGAAATAACTAAAATCGCTGGCGGATTAGCAAGCTGAAGTGGCAATGGGCAGGGCACATAGTACGCAGAATTAACGGCCGATGGGGCAGCAAGGTTCTGGAGTGGAGGCTACATGTGCGTTGCCGGCCTTTAAGGTGTAAATACGCTCTCTTCTTGAACGTCCACCCACAAGGTGAACCGACGACCTCATAAAGGTAGCAGGAAGGCGCTGGATGCAGGCCGCTACCAACCGGGCGAAGGAAATCATTGGGGGAGGCCTATGTTCAGCAGTGGACGTCCTTTGACTAAAATAATAATGATGAATGTGAAACAAAACTAAGCTGGCTTTTCTCTTTATTCTATGTTCCCCATATGCGTATACTGAAGTAATTAGCCAGAATACTAAACATAGACAGGCCTAGCTCTACCGGCTCTAGCCATGTGAATATTTAATCTACCCTACTATCGGAGCTATTTGGCAACCCATTATGGAGTGCTATAAAAAGCATTCGTCAATAAGCATCCTAAAGTTATCAAGGCTTTAGAAGGTCCAAAATTTAAAATAACGCTTAAAGATTGGCTATTAATTAATGAAATGTCTGTCTGTCGGTCTGTCTGTCTGTCTCGCTTTCACGCCTAAACCACTGAACCTGATACATGGGAATCATATTAGCTATAAGATCTGCTTTGTAAAACGAGCATGTAATTATGTATTCTAGCAAATAAATTATTGAATTTGAATTTGAACCGATTTTGATGAAAGGCATAGAGATAGTTTGAGTCCCGGGAAAGGACATAGGATAGTTTTTATCCCGGTTTTTGAAACAGGGACGCGAGAGATAAAGTTTTTCTGTGACAGACAAAACTCCACACGGGCGAAGCCGCGGGCGGAAAGCTAGTGCTAAAATATGAACAACCCTTCAGTAACATTTTTGTAAATTATATTCTCTTTACCTACCTATATTGTACGTCCGAAATGGGCAAACTGTTGGTTCCAGTGTTAATTGACATCTATGTAACAACAATGTAGCACAGATTTGACAATAAATGACTATCTATCTAATAAATTCGACATTTTGTTTTGAATGATATAAAAATATGCCGGCGAACTTTGTACCGCCCAAGGCTCGGTTTCCTACTCCTAAAGTAACAGAATTTAATTCAAATTATACAATTATATTTACGACTATTAAAACCAAATAGGCCAATTACTCCAATTAAAAAACTAATTACAATTACAGTGCGTGTTTTCAGCATTTATTACTCATAATTATGTTTAATGACTTTTTTAAAATGGGTCATAATGACACAATTTAAAAATACTATCCGATATGCTACGTTTGTTCTTAACATAAATTGAGTTATTAAAATTCGTACTATATCGTTACCGTTTCGTTTCGTTGCGAGTATCGTATTTCGATTAACGAAGCCCGTTATTACCATCTTGTAATATTCAGAATAAGGAAAGTAAGGCGATACCCGCAAAAATAAATTTTGGGGTCGCATTAATATAAAAGATAATGTAAAAAAGAGGATAATTTTCCATTATTTGTTAAAATGAACTGAAATTACGAGTTCGAGCATTAGAATATAATAAATCTTTAGATGTCAGAACATTTTAACGTTTAAATCACTGAACAAATCAAATCAAATCAAATCAAAAAATATTTATTCAGTTTAGACCACAAGTGGCACTTATGAAGTGATTTAGATGAAATGTATAGAGACAGAGAATCGCTAAAATGGAGTGGCAGCGGGCGGGGCACATAGCTCGTAGAGCTGATGGCCGCTGGGGCAGGAAAGTTCTCGAGTGCCGACCACGAGCCGAAAGACGTAGTGTGGGCAGGCCTCCTACTAGGTGGACCGACGCTGGTGAAGGTCGACGGAGGTGCCTGGATGTGGGCGGCGCAGGACCGGTCTTTGTGGAAATCCTTGGGGGAGGCTTTTATCCAGCAGTGGACGTCTTTCGGCTGAAACGAACGAACGATAGAGATAGAGACCCATGAAAAAACACAAACTTAGTTTTTATTCCATTATTTGGAAGGGAGGCAATCACGCTATACACTTTTTATGACATTATAATATAACAATTCACACGGGAAAATCTGCGGGCAAAAGCTAGTAAAAATAACCTCACAAGTCACCAAAATTAACTCCATTCAGTCTATTTTTACACGAATTCCCACACAAATCTGTGCCGAATGTTGTTTCCAGTTTGCGTACATTTCAACGCCATATTTGCCATTCAGTCGGTTCAATTAAAAGTCAACAACGCGGACATGGACTCAAATTATACAGGGTTTCACCACAAAATAGGTAGGTCTAGAAATTCCGGGATTTTCCTGCAAACAGTATAATGTACCTACATGCTGTAGGTATTGTATAAACCTTTCATGAAACTTGTTTAAATTAGTGGCCAATAGATGTCACTGTATTTTGAGGTGCGAAAAGCTGTACCGCGGTGTCCAGACTATTTTGCCCTGCTTTATAACTCTGGAGGATTTTGACATAATTAACCTTTGACAACCATTATGAAGCTTTGTCAAGCAATAAATTGTCACCTACATATTGACGTCTTATTTAAACCTAAATAGGAGTGGTTTATTCAGGTATCACAATGGATTTTGAATGTTACAGATGTGAAGATACAAAGTTTCAAATTGGTTGAAGGAAATTCATTTATTAATTGGTGGCTTTGCTGTCCACTGGACCGAATTATTTGGTGGTTACTTTTATCCATTTACAAAATAAATTCCGTTTCAACGTGCAAAAATGTAAATACTTCAATTATTTTTATTTCGTTCGTATGCATAACATGAAATCGAAGACGTACAAAATCCCTCTTATCTGCTACCATATAATTAACACAATTATTATAATTTATTTATTTATTTATTTTATTTTATTTGTTTAACAATGTTTCAACAGCATTAAATTGTACATAAATGTGCAGGAAGATACAACTTGAACATAAGCCAATTAAAGAAACACATTCTATTACTAATATATTAATAATATCTATTAATAATGACACAATGGTACTGATAAGTGTCAAAAATATCACAAATTATACCATATTTAAACCTACTTATACTACGCAGGCCGCTACCAACCGGGCAACATGGAAAGCATTGGGGGAGGCCTATGTTCACCAGTGGACGTCCTATGGCTGAGATGATGATGATGATGTCTTATCTGGGAATTGAATGACATTAAATAAGCAGTAAACTTACTGTTCTCACCTGTACTGTGACACAATTAAACAGAGCTTAACGATTAAACAAGTCTTTCATCAATAAAACAAACAGAAAAGCTGAAACGAAAATTGTGTGGCTAATTGTGCTATTTGTATCGTGCAATCTGCATATAAATGACAGCCTTATGGCATAGTGGTTCGCGCTGTGATTTACGATATATAGATCGTTTCATCCACAAAGACGCGCCCCACCAATTTTTGGTCTCGGTCGCGCGGGGTGCGAGGAGTTTGATCCGAGCAATCCGAGCGTCATTATTGTAGTGTGCGTGTGCACTCATAGATAATTCAGCGTGTACTGATAACACTCAAACATTAGCGGAAGAATGGTGGGGCGCATCATGAAACTATCTATATAAAGTGGGTCGCAGGATCTAATCCCGTGAAGTGCAAACATTTGACAGTAATTTGGTAAAATGAGCTGATATTGTACTGGGGCAGCAAGGTTGTGGAGTGGACGCCGCGTACCGGAAAACGCAGTGTGGGACGTCCACCCACAAGGTGGACCGACGACATCATAAAGGTAGCAGGAAAGCGCTGGACGCAGGCCGCTACCAACCGGGTAACATGGAAAGCATTGGGGGAAGCCTATGTACAGCAGTGGACGTCCTATGGCTGAGATGATGATGATGATGATGATGATGATTGTACTATGGTCAGCAAATCATTACGCAAGACACTGTTAATCATAATTATTGGTACTTATTTCGTCAATGCTGTTCCATTTTTCCCGTCTTCTTCACAATTTTATTTCTAAGTAGGTCAAAGGTTCATATCAACTCTATATTTTCATCTACTAAACTCCATTAGCTTGATATAAACATCATCTAATCTAATTTCCTATATTCCCCACACGCCCAAATTACCCTTATTCTTTGTACCAAAGAACTATTCATAAAAATTTTGGAAATCTGTGAGGAATTAAACCTGGACTCCTTCAAGGAAAGTCTTAAAATCCACCATAAAAAGGGCTATAACAACTGCTACTCACGGCCTAGCCGTAACCTTTAAGTTAATTAAATAAAGTTAAATTAAAAAGTAACGCCCCAGTCTAATGTACGACTGTAAAAACTATTTAACTGTCTAAACTAACTAATGCCTCCGTGGTCCAGCGTTATAAAAGGGTTCTTATTGACTGGAGGTTCTAGTTTAGATTTCTAGGTACCTACCTACAGACGAGTATAGTGTATCACTTAGAGTAGGCGCACACCGTTGATTTTTCGTCGGCCGATAGTTTAGTCGGGCTGTTGATCAGTATGGGCATGTATGGGAGTGCGCACACTACGCCGATTCGATTTGGCCGATTCTTCATACAATTTGAAATCGGGCACAACTATCGGCCGAAGAGCGATTTTGGAACGAAAATGAATAATCTGATATGCTGTTCGCATCTTCCATCATCACCATCGTCATCCCCATCTTTGCAGGGCACTTAAAACTGCTTTACACTAGAATAATTAGGTATTATTGACGGCCGATATTTCGGTATTGTTGCAAGCGCCCATATGTCTGCCCATACATCTCACCCGCCAGTTTCCTCAGTAACTTCGTAACCATAGCGCTTGCAACAGGACCGAAATATCGGAAACTCGAAATTGAGGTACATGGTAGCAATCCCGTCAATAATATTACAACACACTTCTTTAAGATGGAGAAAGATAGAATCTTTGAAATAAAATAATTACAATATATTCTGTTAGTGACCATGAAAGTTTAAAACAATATAAATTGCTTTAATCTACGTAACCTCTCGTATGCCGTGAGAGCTGATCAGCGCGAGACACAATGTCTGGAATCTTTACGATTCGATCACAAAATGTTCCTTAATAGTTTTCAAAATTACTCTTATGTTTTCTTAATTTCCAAAAGGCAATCTGTTCCTGTCCAAACAGTCTTCCAAAACAAATATTTTTCTTCTCTAAAAGGGTTCAGTAATGACTCTGTGCTGGAATCCACTCCCTGAACCGATGTTATGGGACGTATTGGGTCCTTGGGGATCTGGTAGCCATAAATCAAAGGAAAAAGGGATACACGCGACCTTTTATGGGGAAATATTCTTACTTTTGACGGCCTAATGGTTAAGTGATTCTGATAGTCCGCATGAGCGTTAGAATTTTTTAGGGTTCCGTAGCCAGTCCGTATTTGTTTATTTTTTATTTTTAAAGTTACATGTATTTGTGCCTCACATAATTATTTTGCACAACTGTTGTGACCAAATCTTTACTTTGTTTTTTTGTTGATTTGACCCATTTTAGCAACTCACGGACCGTACTTATATTTAGCTTTACTTGTAAAGGTCAAGAAGTTGTACTTATTATAGAACAATGCACAGAACTTGAAACTTGTTATAGAACAGTAGACAGTGTTGCTTACTTCCCGTCCCATGTATTACCCATAGGTATTTCTTGATGTTGCCCTTTTACTAGGAAAATATTTCTTTAACAAATCTTGAAAGCATGGTCATCCTACCTCCGGGTCCTTTCAGGCCCGATGGGGCCGGTGACCTCTGAATATATAGTAGTTTTCTTATCCTAATATAAAGAAACTAGCTCTTGCCTACAGTTCCGCTTGCCTGGGTCACAGAGTCGATCGAAAGAGTTTTCATGTTGGACGTAAGTTCAGGTGTGAACTTCAATTATAAAGAGATATTATGATTAATGATAAGTGACCAGCGAAAGTTTCATCTTTTTTGAGATATTTATATTAATGGCTTAGGCCTTAGTGTTTCTACAAAGAAACAGAGTTAACGTTCATGCTAATTATAATATTAGCAAGATTCTGATATGATGAATTTGGTTTCGTAGACTAATTCAAGGTGAAAACCACCAAATAACATCCATAATAATTTCCTTCCTAGAATAAGCATCTGCCTACACGCAATTAATTTGACAAATTATTGAATTATGATACAAGTACTTACTTAATCCGTGTTTCCGACCAAATTCACGAACTTTGGATGTACGGTCGACAGCACGTCAACGTAAACACTGCGGTATCTTACGTAGTTGCGATAGGGGCGAGTTTGCAACGAAAATGTATAGCTTGATGTAAGTACTATAGGATAAGTAATATCTATCTGTGAGATGGTCTCAATATTGGCCTCGGAGCGTCTGGCAATTTGAATGATTTGTGATTGTAGGCACAGAATCCGGGCTTATCTCTTCGGAGTTAGGCATGTTAGGCATTAGGGGCTGCGCAGACGTAGACACTTTTGTGTCTTGTGTCATTTATTTATTTAATTTTACTATTTATTTGTATTACTATGCTCTTATAAACAGTTTAGAACGATTGTACAGTTGACAGCACTTCAGATTATACATTTTTGTTGCAGAATAACACCTACTACATCGAAATAAGATGCCACAGTGTTAAGTTTGATGTGATGTCATCTATACAAAATTTTAATTTTTGAAATTTAACTCATTGGATTTGTCTCATATTCAGAGAATGTAGGTGCACCGTGAGTAGAGTCTTAGTTTAAAAGGATGCCAACGATTTAAAAGTCACCCTGTATAAGCTACTAGTGAACATTTTCTTTTCATAGTTAGATGACCTGGTGAACTTCGTATCGCCTATCTAATCTTCGCTTGCACTTGACACACACTCGTGTCCGATTACAGAGTTGTCTGTGTCAATAAGCCCCTCGTGCATAAGGCTACGCAAATCTTTGATACCCAACGATTATGGTTTTGCAACTTAGGCAAAACAAATTCATAGAGGTTCGAAAATAGCTACTGAAACCGCGGGTCTAGTTGTAACGTGTATGTTTTTAGGTCTCTAGGGTCTTTAGGTCTCTAGGGTCAGTTGTCAGATACCTTTTTCCTGTGATGGTGTGCTTTGTCAGCAACAAAAAGTGTCTACGTTTGCGGAGTCTCTTATAGGTCATTAGCTCTTGCTTAGTTAATTCGGATTCCCAAGATGTTTTGACAGCTGGGATAGTACATAGTTGCGGTATACGAGTAACTATGAATTGTTATATGCCTGTGTTTCTATGTAAATTTCGCCCCACATGTGTTAAAGTTGAAAGTTGTGAATGATTACCATAATGTAGTATGTAATTTGTACTATTATAATAAATATTACGCTGTAATTTCAGTGTTAACCCATTCAGATATGCTAAACAGTTTCAGACTGCCTAATCGAGGGTAGTTCGTCCTAAATATATTTAGATAAGCTAAGCTAGAGAAGGGTTAACGGGAATATATGAAACTAGCAACCGCCGCTCCGCCGCGCGCAACTTCATACGCGTGAGCCCCGTTTTACCCCCATAAGTAGGGGTGAAGTTTCGTAAAATCCGTTCTTAGTGGATGTCTACACCCTATAAAGAAACCTACCTGCTAAATTTCAAGTTTGTAGGTGGTATAGTTTCTGTGATTTCGTGATTAATCAGTAAGAATCTTTTTTTATAATTAAAGGTCATAATTTGCCTGTCAAATAAGCAAAAATATCAAATATTGTGTAATGAACTATCGAAGCTACGAGTATATAGTCTTCGCGTGGGCAGTAAGTACTATGTTAGGGCCCTCGCCCACAGCGACTTTTTGCAGTGATGATAATCGCTACTCGCATTTGCAACGCACTATAGAAGCGATGGTAACGCGCTACTAACGCGCTACAGCAGCGCGACTGCGAGGTTGTATGTGAGCGCGCCAATATACGTATGCGGCGCACACGCACACACTGACAAAATTCGGCGCAACTCCCCGCTAATCCACGCTAAATTTTGTCAGTGTGTGCGTGCGCGCCGCATACGTATTGGCGCGCTCACATACAAACCGCGCTCGGTGCGTTTCTATGAAGATGACCTACTCATTTGTATTTACTCTGCAGCTAGCGACCGCATTGCGACTGTATAGATGCGAACGCGCGACAAAAAGTCGCTGTGGGCGAGGGGCCTTAGACCTAATGAGACTGTGTAGGCGACTGACAGGTATCAATTGGGCTGACATCTTAACGTACACACCAAATCAGTACCTAAAAATATATTTTTCAGACAGTCATGATATTGATACTGTAATAATATTCATATTTAAACCTTCAATATCCTAATGCAGTTTACACACCAAATCCGTCAACCCGCCGACATGAGATGTCGACTTTTGACATCATGTTAAAAGTCATAGCAAGTAGGTACAATACGGGGTTTTGGAAAAAGATCTTTATCATTCTCTTTAAAAAGGTGTAATTATGTCGCTTTTGTAAATACTTCATTAAATACCGAAAACGAACCAACTAAATTACCTTCTTTGCATTTTTCTATTAGTATTCATATTGGCGTAATGACTTGAGGGTCGACACGCCACAGACATGCGACTAATCGCCCACATACTGACCTTACATTTACATGTCATACATGTTAAATTAACTACGCTATTTCGCTGTATTTGCTGCGGCAATTAATTCTGGAACAATTTCTTGTTACAATACAACGAATGTTATGTGCCACTTCTTGGAAATGTTGATTAAATTTTGTTAATTTACATCATTATGCCGCCGAAATAATTATGTGACCTTTAATTTCATGAAGTGTTTCTAATTATTCCTCCTCCTTGATCCTTGCTTCTATTTGACATATTTTTGGAAATAGAATAAATAAAACAGACTAATTAGAATGGTAATGACGACAGATTTTCTAATTTTATCAGAGAACGATTACCTGAAATAAAAGTTACAGCGCCACCACCACTGTCTTAAAATTCTCCAATACTAAGATTGATGTATGCTAATTACTAGGCAAAACTTACTTCTTGTATGACAAGAATGTGCCCATTTAAAAAAAAAGTAAAATAGGATTTGCCTTTTTAAAACACCTACCCCCTTACTAATAAAACTTACACGCTCGTTGAACAGTGTTTTAAAGTGACGTTTAGTATGGAAATGACATTTTAAAACAGTGTTCAACAACTGTGTAACTTTTTATTAGTAAGGGGCTAAGTTTTTATATATAAATAAACAGTTGAATCTTTGTGGCGTCCTAAATTATATTTCAGGTAATCGTTCCATAGTTTGTACCACGCGGCGACGAATATAGTAATTTCAACTTTCCGTATAAAAACAAAAATGCCGTGTCTGGCTGTGACCTGGTTTTAGTAACTAGTATAATACTTTAAGGCTGGGTAGCACCATCTTACTTTAACTTTAACAAACGTCAAAAATCTGTAAACAAACGTAAAAAAAATATGCTGAGGTGGTGCAACTCGTGATTTTGTGTTTTAATATTTTATTTTGACCACTGATTTGTAACTTTTGTCTAATAAGTACTATAGTTCCAAAATACTGGACTGTCCTGTCGATGACATTGACAGTGGGGCGCCACCGTCTATACCGGATCGCTGGTTCAGATTTTTGCCATGTTGGAAACCATATAGTTGAACGATGGTAGCGCCCCCCTGTCATTGAGTTTGGTGGGACAGTTCAGCGTGGGTCATCTATATTCTTTCGGCTAGTATTAAAATTATATTAGAATAAAAATGGAGGCAATTCCGTTGGGACTTTCAGTAACTTAAAAGATTTCAAGATATTGTATAAAAAACACCGGTCAAGTTTGATTTCAAAACAACGCGAACTATTCAATTCTTGTTTTCGCGACAAATATTTAGAACCTGGCCTAGGCCCTTCTTTCTATAAATTCCCTGTAGCTCTCATCATCATCATCATCATCATCATCATTTCAGCCATAGGACGTCCACTGCTTAGATAGGCCCTTACATGGGCCTCCTCCAATGATTTCTACAATGGCCGGTTGGTGGCGGCATCCAGCGCCTTCTTGCTACCTTTATGAGGTCGTTGGTCCACCTTGGGGTGGACGTCCTACACTGCGCTTTCCGGGACGCGGCCTCCACTCCAGAACCTTGTTGCCCCATCGGCCGTCAGTTCTGCGTACTATGTTCCCTGCCCATTGTCACTTCAGCTTGCTAATCCGTTGGGTTATGTCAACGACTTTAGTTCGTTTACTGATCTCCTCATTTCTGATTCGATCTCGTAAAGAAACACCGAGCATAGCTCATTTATAATATAAAAATATTAAATAGTATACGAACATTATTATGAACCCTATCATTCATATTCATTACCACTAAAGTGTTACTATAACCATTACACTAAATTAGAAATCAATTAGGTTAACGCAATCACATTACTATTGACACCGGGGGATTGTTTGGGCAATTATTTCGTCTGACCGACCGGTCGGGGCACTTTGGGGTCGGAATATAATACGCATGTTTTGGCGTAGGGCTACCAGTAACTGGAACTGATCGACTCTTTAACCCAGTGGTTAGAACTTATAGGTTTTAGGTTGATGCCTATAGTCTGGTCTGTGAGCACATAGAATTTTGACCAATGACCCCAAGCTACCCATCCTTATCGCTCGCGCGTAATTAGGTTGCTGTAATTAGGTTGGTACGCGCGAGCAATAAGGATGGGTAGCTTGGGGTCATTGGACAAAATTCTACGTGCTCACAGACCGGGCTTTAGATAGGTCACATAGTAGGAGGTACTTCGTTAGTTTCAGCCAAATGACATCCACAGCTGGACAAATAACTTTCCCAAGGGTTTCCACAACGACCCGTCCTGTACTGCCCGTATCCAAGCACTTCCCGCGACCTTCATGTTTGGTCCACCTAGTGGGGGACACATACTTACTTAACAGCCTATAATGTGTGTTTTGTTTTCAGTACTTTATCATCCCGCGACCTTCATCTTCGGTCCACCTAGTGGGGGACACATACCTACTTAACAGCTTATAATCACTGTGTTTTGTTTACAGTATGAAAAAAATCAACTTAAACCGTCAGTCCGATTGAGCCATCAGACCCTAGGAGCCACCATCGGCGTTTGATAGATGGCTTTTCAGATCTGACACCCTAGCTGTTTCCATCAACCAACTATTTTTATGCAGATCAAGACAGGTATTTTTTGACCCCTGATGTTAAGTGAGATGCTGTCTAGGATGGTACATATTTCACTAACGCCCGTATTCACAAACGATGCTTGCTTAGGTGAAGCAGCCAATCGAAAACGCACAGCTTTAAATAAAGCTCCGCGAGCTTAGTGTGAGTGATAATTCTTGAAAGTTTCCCCTAGGGGTGCTGAACAATCCGTCATACTTACATTTAATGTCATTTTTTTACGCGCTCAGCCCTCTGGGGTTGTTTTATGTGTCACCCTGTGCGTCCACGCGCACTGTGAGACCTCATAGTAATGTTTGTGAATGCGGGCGTAACTATCACTATCATTACTAAAAATATACGAATTATACCTCTTCACCAGCCCTACCCAACGCATGATTCGACAATATCAGCTCACACTTACCAATCCCCTCTGAGCCGCAACAATAAAAATTCATTCACATTCAATATGAATATATTTTCAATTTCCATAAAACAAACGTTTATAACTCGACATTAACGCTTTTGTATGGAAAAATGGCAGTAAACTCGGGGAATGTAAATAACTCATACGAGAAACTGGCGGTAGTCACGCAATAAGAGGTATCATTATGAAGCTTGTTTGTATGGAAATCATACGTTGTAGTTTTGGTCGGTTTCAATTTGGGAATTGAATTAGAAAAGTTTGAAGGCAAAGTTTGTTAGGCTGGGTTGCACCATCTTAGTTTAACTTTAACAAACGTCAAAAATCTGTCAAACTCCATACAAAAAACACCGGTTATCTTAAAGTTAGGTGGTGCAACTCAGCTTTGAAAGTTCTACACGTACGCAGCGCAGTCGTCTTAAATGGCGGCCAATTTCGTCAAAAAATTATAAATATGTACTTTTTACAGATGTCAATTCTCAAAAAGATAAATCTAGGTGAAATAGTTATAGCTCTGTAGTGTCATTCTACCTACAATTTAATAAAATGTAAATTTTTCGTTCCTAAAAATATGTCCTGAAAATAAAAATACAATACGCTAGAGACGTCCACCCACAAGGTGGACCGACGACCTCATAAAGGTAGCAGGAAGGCGCTGGATACATGCCGCTACGAACCGCGCGATATGGAAATCATAAGGGGAGGCCTATGTTCAGCAGTGGTCCTCCTATGGCTGTAATGATGATGATGATGAAAAATATGCCTACATACAAATATTTTTGCATTTTTGTGCTCTACCTATAATGACTTTTTTATACTTTCACAGGTTTTATTGTTACCGATTTTCACTAACAGCCCGTTCGCAACTAGGTACACTTGCGTAAGTAGGTCAAAAGAAGCCAAAAACTTTTACCATAGGCGCCAGTCACCGCGCCTCTCATTTTACAAATACCCACACCAATATTAAAGAACATGGCCTCTGCAGGAGTCTCAGGAACTTTGTGACGGAATTCCAGGCCATTGTCTGTTTGTAATCAAAAGTTATGATTAAATTCCTCGCGGTTTCGAAAACGTGAAATTAATCGGAAATTTTCGCATCGATATTTTCCGATCTTTCCGATTATTACGACAAAGACCGACGACACTCGTTTTGACATCTTGTTAATGACGCGCTGTTACTATGATAGCGTTTTTTTGTTTTGTTAATTGCAATCGAATTTCTTAAAGAGATTTATTCTTACCAATGTGATCCCACCAAAAACGTTTTCATGTAAAATGTTGCCAAGACGATACTATAATATTATGGTCAATAAGTTAACAGATCTCATATAGAGCCAACCTTTTATCTCTTCACGTCTTAGGATTGCACCATCTTACTTTGACTCTAACAAAAATCTGTCAAACTCTATATAAAATACACCGGTTAATGTTATAGTTTCTGTTAAAGTAAGATGGTGCAATCTAGCCTAACTCTTTTAAAGATAAATAAATAATTTGATTGTTAATTATTAAAAAATAATATAAACGTTAACTTACGGCCGTCTCAATTTGTGAGTAGTGATGTAGATATACATACCTGGAAAATAAAAATTAAAATTAGTAAAAAGAAACCAGAAAAAGTAGTTCACCTAACGGACTACAGAACTTCCGGGTTCCATTGCCGCACAATACCTATACATATTTGGTACCCTTGGTTAAAACCACTTTTGACTGGAAAAATCAGTCAATAGTGATATTGACCAAGGGCATCAGTTACGGTTTTGACCGATTATGAGTTTTGACTGTAACATATACTATACATGTTTTATTGTAAAATTTTGTACAATTTGCGCCAAAAATGCTCGCAATCCGCCCCACCAGTGAGTAGTGTAGGTAAAATATTAACGCAAGCTTAGCCGCATTGCGGGCAGTCCAAGGTCGGCGGACTCCTTACGTGACACGGTTCCAAACACGTGTGCATCCCTTCACAATGGACGCAGGTGGAACCTTGTCTTATGGAGCTGATTGTCAGCTTTGACGAACCAGAAAAAGGTCAACTTGTCAGATCAACTTTTAGACTTAGGTGACGTTTCATCCGAGGATATTTCATCCGCGGATGTCTTCGAATTTCTGACGAATCATCCGCAAAATGTAGACCGTTTCATCCACGAAGATGCGCCCAACCAATTTTTGGTCGAGGGAAGTTTGATCCGAGCAATCCGAGCGTCATTATTGTAGTGTGATTAGTGAGAGTGAGTATTATGAAACGTCACCGTTTCAAACTTGGAAGTGTCAGAATGAATCATCAGAATCAGAAGAATTTTCTTTCTAGAACACTATAATCCAGGCCTTTTAAGGCGAGAGAGAATAGGCACTTACAGGGCAGATATGTACCGTCCTAGACTGCATCTCACTTAACACCAGGTGCGATTGCGGACAAATACCTGCCTTGTTATGCATAAAAATAAAAAACAAGGGTGATTATAATCTATACTTTAAATCTGTAGAGAGGTCAATTCTGTACATGAAATATATTTTCAAAATAACTATCAGGGGGTGATTAGTGATCGATACTGATGCCAAAAATGCAATCAATAAAATTTTTGTCTGTCTGTCTGTCTGTCTGTCTGTCTGTCTGTCTGTCTGTCTGTCTGTCCGTCTGTATGTTCCTTATAGAAACAAAAACTACTCGACGGATTTTAACGAAATTTGGTACAATTATTCTTCGTACTCCTGGGCAGGTTATAGGATACTTAGGAATTCCCACGGGAACAGGAATTAGCGGGAAAATCCTTTTGTATGAAAAATCTAAACTGCTTAAGTTAGACGCTTAAATTTGGCATGCAGATATCTTAGTAAACTTAAAGCTTAGTTACAACAGGATATTGCAAAATTCCCACGGGATCGGGAATTAGCGGGAAAATCCTTTTGTATGAAAAATCTAAACCGCTTAAGTTAGACGCTTGAAATTTGGCATGCAGGTATCTTAGTAAACTTAAAGCTGAGTTACAACAGTATATTGCAAAATTCCCACGGGAACGGGAGTTAGCGGAAAAAACATTTGTATGGAAAAATCTAAACCGCGTAAGATAGATAAGGGGTAAAACGGGATCCACGCGTACGAAGTCGCGGGCGGCCGCTAGTGAGGAATATATTTGTAAACAGTTACCGAGTTGAAAATCTGACTATGACAATTTCTTATTACTCTTTAAAACAAAATCAATACCTACAATTAAAAAATACTTCAGTATTCGAATGTTTACTAAAATGTTCAATTTTCTTATAAATTTTTAAATCACCTTGGTTAACAAGTTCCTCATAAAAACTAGTAATTTAAATAAATATACTGTAGGCAACACCCAACCATCAATTAGCTCTGAAATTACATAACATTAAATTATAGGTACCATAAAAAGGGCGTAGTTCTATAAGTGATCATTTCTTTCTGTAACTATGGAGGTTTTGCTGCAATACTAGCTGTGCCCGCGACTTCGTACGTGTAAATAGTTTGAATAACATTTCGCGTTTTGCAACATTTTTCTTTACTGTTCTGCGCCTATCGGCTATAGAGTGATGCTTTATACCTAAAGTATTCCTCGATTAATGGGCTATCCGAGTGTTATGGGTATGGGTTCTCGAGTGACGACCACGAGCCGGAAGACGTAGTTGTGTGTCCTCCCACTAGGTGTACCGACGATCTGGTGAAGGTCGCGGGAGGTGCCTGGATGCGGGCGGCGTAGGACCGGTCTTTGTGGAAAACCTTGGGGGAGGCCTTTGTCCAGCAGTGGACGTCTTTCGGCTGAAACGAACGAACGAAATATAGAAGTAAAGATAGATAGAAGAATCTCTCCCATTAACTAGGTCACCGTTCACCCAAATAAGGGTCTCCGCAGTCCCAATACTTTAGCTCCTTCGTATCAGGTTTCAAGGCGACCGGAGGCTTTGGTCGGCTTAACGAATGCTATCAAATGACAGGTGAAGAAGTGGACACATAATCTTGTGTTAGGACGCCTTTACACTAAAGATGAGCGAGCAAAATTGGTGGTGGAAAGAGAGTGTTCTTTTCCGTCAAAGCTAAGCGAGCGAGTTGAGCGGAGTGAGCTAGTCTAGTCTAGTAGTAACTATTAGAAACTGATTATCTTTAAATTATCATCCATCAGGTCTACAAGGAAACGACCCTCCCTAATTTACCCAAGGTCTTTTAGACTACACTCCTCATACTGGTCACCAAATTGGGAAAACCTGATGTTAGCATATTTGTTCCATAATCCACATCCATGGAAAGACTTTAAATAGTCCTATCATACTCTGTTGGAACGAAACGGCTACTTTAAATAATAAAGACGTGAAATTTATACCAAACTCTCTATGTCTCTAGTGAAACATGGTTTACTGAAGCAGTCCAATCTCTGTTTTGTCGATTTTGTACTTTATTTGATGGCGAAGACTACAGTCTTTTCAGCTCGCTAAACCTTGCACACATTACTCGCTCGCATCTTTCAATTGTTTTGTATACCCAATTACCTCGCTCCGTTAGCTTTTTTCTAAAAGAGCAGTGCTGAGCGAAGCTAGCAAAATGGAGTACATCATATTGGTTATTTTGCTTTGCGCACCGCACTACACTGCTTTAGTTGAAAATGGATCATATACAGGGTGGAAACGATAAGTGATCTCACTCGATTATTTCTAAACTATACAAGATATCGAAAAACTGGTCACTGATCCTGAAAGTGCTTCACGAGCTCTTTCAAACGGTATCATTAATAGGTTACAGAATTAACTGGATCTATCCGAAAATTTAATGTTTTCAGCCTCCATACTAAATGTATGCCAGCCACACAATATTAGAAGTGTAATTTTTTTTAATTAAAAAATAATCACCTAAGATGAACTCGTAAATTGCATTCTTATTTAAAATTATTCATGGAAAACATTGGTTTTAGGCTTTACTTGCTATAATATTATCAAGACATGGATGCCATGATTGTGGCAGTACCAGTACTAAATGTATGGAAGCTGAAAACTTTGAATTTTCGGATAGATCCAGTTTATTTTTTAACTTATTATTGGTGTCGTTGGATAGAGCTCGTGAAGCACTTTCAGGATCAGTAACCAGTTTTTGGATATCTTGTATAGTTTTGAATATTATGTGGATTTACTAAATGTATGAAAGCTGGAAACATTGAATTTTCGGATAGATCCAGTTTATTTTGTAACCTATTATTGGTACCGTTGGATAGAGCTCGTGAAGGACTTTTAGGATCAGTAACGAGATTTTGAATATCTTGTATAGTTTAGAAATAATCGAGTGAGATCACTTATCGTTTCCACCCTGTATACGAGCTGAGGTGAAAAGGTAGAGGGATTCCTTCCTCCTTTCTAAAGTCGGGTAAAATCCTAATTTAATGAATGTCCTGTTTTGTGTGCAAAGTTTTAATCCGGTACAAAAAGTCCACTAACAATAAAAGCACCTTCAAAGTTTTTTTCGGCGATTGCTTTAGGTGGAGTCATTTATTTTTTCATTGGATGACTTTTTCGGCCATTGAAAGCCGAAAACTACGCTCTGCGAAATGGAGTCAGGCTGTTGTTTTAGGGTTCCGTAAGCTGATTGAAGGTGTAGAAATAACTGCATGGCTAAACCGAATTACTGCCGCAAGGTGAAGAATATGTGACCTTTCGGGCTACGGTAATGCGATATGTGAATTATGTGGAAGATTCTATGAAAAACTCAAGATTCCATCTATTTTGGGATAAATCAAAAATGATTGTTTTGAAAGTAACATGGTACCTTTTTTTAAGAAAACCATATCTCAGTCGGAGAGCTGAGTGTCAGTTTACATAAAACGCGAAAATGACATTAAATGTATGACGGATTGTTCAGCGCCCCTAGCGGAAACTTTCAAGAACTAATATTTACTCACACTAAGCCCTTTGACCGTTTTTTTAAATAATTAGAAAAATGTGTGTACGCACAAACCGTCTTATATTATTGTTGGTAAACCATCTCTTTAGGAATAAGCATACAGAACCCTCGCACAAAGAACAGCTCGGGATTAGCCAAGCTTGTTTTATTCTTATCTAGATTAGCGCGGTGTGCGACCCTGCGTTGCCTCGCGTATCGAAGTGATTTTTAGTGCTTTTACCATTTCGAACTGGTGGTATCCGGTTCCTTTTAGTTTGTTCTTTTAACCGGTTTTGTGCAGTTATTTCTGGTGTTTGTTATTAATTTGGTGTGTTCTTTTAATTCATAAACGCTTTTCGTTTCATCGTCTCTAAATAAATAAATAAACGCTTTCTTAGCTCCACCTGTGAGAGCTTTTATTTGTCAGGCAATGAAATTGCTATTATGACAGTTTAACAGCTCTTGTATCATAAAGTTCATGTTCTATTGTTTTACTGCATCTCGTAAATGTTTCTACCGAGAAAAGAATTCAATCTAAGACATTTTCCACCGAAAAGTTGTTTTCCATCGAATATTAAATTATTTGTATAGTACCATTCTCTGAAAAAATAGGTTTTTTGCAGTTGCAGTGTCAATGTTATTAAAGTGGTAATAGTTATTACGTAAGTGTCCTAATTTTATTATAAGTGACCTACAAACCTATTTGCTGTCTTGTTGTACAACTTGCAATTAAATTTATATTGGAATTTAAATAATAATTCAAAGGTGACTGACTGACTGACATAGTGATCTATCAACGAACAGCCCAAACCACTGGACGGATCGGGCTGAAATTTGGCATGCAGGTAGGTGTTATAACGTAGGCATCCGCTAAGAAAGGATTTTACGAAACTCCACCCCTAAGGGGGTAAAACGGGATCCACGCGTACGAAGTTGCGGGCGGCCGCTATTAATAATATTATGATTCAGTTATTTTCAATGTTATTACTTACAATCAGAAATCAATTTCGCAAAAAGCAGCCAGAAATAGACAGCACTCAGTCAAACGAATGTATAGAATCACAATGCCTTCATCGTCCGCATTGGACGTATTTGTGAATTTTGCCAAAATATTGTAGACCTTATCATATTGAGTTGAAAAGTTATTTTGGCTTGAGGGCGAGGCAATAAAAAACGAATTGGCGGCATAATGGAGTTGTAGGCAGACCACATATGGCTGGAATAGGGCCGAATGCTGATGGCGCATTAAAAATTTAATAAAAGACTTTTTAATGTTTTGCTCGTACAAATCGGTGAAGCTGTGACACAGTAACTGGTTTGTAATCATCGATATACGAGTATAATAATACGGTCAGCGTCAAATAGTTCGTGACACCCAAAGTAGCCAAAAAGTTGACAGCACAACCTTTGTCTACTCACGGACATTGCCCGCGGGCGGCGTGACCGAAGGGAGCGGCGAGCGTTCGGCGAACGAACGAGCAATGTTTGGTTCGCGAGCGAACATCGAAGAAGACGATCCTGACGCACTCTCTTCAACGACTTTGCACTAAACGGTTTCGATATTATTGCAAATTTATACCGAACAGACAATTAATTCTATACAGTCCACTCTTTTTATTTATGAACTTCCACTACACTCACTATCGAAGTAACAACCTTATTCCATTTGTAACAAAGACGTGTTGCGAACTTTTTGGCTACCTTAAGGCTGGATTGTACCATCTTATTTTAACTTTGACAAACGTCAAAAATCTGTCAAACTCCATACAAAAAACACCGTTATAGTTACGGTCAAAGAACTACTGAACGGATTTTGATGAAACTTTACAGTATCTATGGGCGACGGTAATCACTTCTAGACTAAGAGCTGGTGAACGCCAGACCTACGTCATTTTATAAAAGCTGAAAGTTTGTCAGCGTATGCTCCCAATATAGGATAGAACGTTGGTAAATCATGAAGTTTGGGTCATCGTGGCTTTGGCAGCTACCCTATAAAGCCGGATCTAGACGGGTGTTACGCGTAATGTAATCCACCGTGCACTGTAATGGAAATAGTATGGGCAGCACTTTACATGTAATGCTCGTAGTGCCGTCCACACGTAGAATTCGTGTTACATTACACATTACACCCGTCTGGACCTGGTTAAAAAGGAATAGGCCTCGCCCTTTTATAGTGAGGAAAGTCCCACTGCAGAACAAATTTTTGTCAAGAGCATTCTATGTTTTTTCCAATCACAAAAATTTTCATTGTATGTGGACTAAAATTCCTCAATTTAAAATCATGACAATACCTGATTGTTAGCATAAAATCTTTTGATGGCAAACTTTTATTTGGCATGTGAGGTTATGTAGGTGTACGAGTGTTGTTCAATTGTTCCTTCATTGACCTTTGGCTTCTTTTGTTTGAAATTTGAATCCAGTTTATTGTTTGTCGACTTTGAATGAAAAGTCATTCGGTTTTGGATTTTACTCGTAATCAACTTTTAGAGTAGGCGCACACCGTTGATTTTTAGTTGGCCGATAGTTGTGCCCGATTTCAAATTGTATGAAGAATCGGCCAAATCGAATCGGCGTAGTGTGCGCACTCCCATACATGCCCATACTGATCAACTGCCCGACTAAACTATCGGCCGAAGAAAAATCAACGGTGTGCGCCTACTCTTACACTGATGTCATTGCTATTTAAGAGTCTTCCTGTGACTTGGCCCACTTTTAGCTGGTCTACGGGCCAAGTCGCTGGTTTGAATTCTTAAATAGTTTTTCTTCCAGTGACTGGGCCCACCTTCAATGTTTTATTAATAACTAGCTTTCCGCCCGCGGCTTCACCCGCGTGGAATTTTGTCCGTCACAGAAAAACTTTATCGCGCGCGTCCCTGTTTCAAAAACCGGGATAAAAACTATCCTATGTTCTTTCCCGGGACTCAAACTATCTCTATGCCAAATTTCATCAAAATCGGTTGCGAGGTTTAAGCGGGAAAGCGTAACAGACAGACAGACAGACAGACAGACAGACAGAGTTACTTTCGCATTTATAATATTAGTTGGGATTTAAACACAAAATCAACAACTATCTACTCTAGAATCTTGGAGGTGGGTTAAGTCACTAGAAGAAAAACTGTTTAAAAATTCAAACAAGCGACTGTTCTTGGCTTGACTGTATTTAATATTAAATTTATTTTTAGTCATTATCAATTAATTTTATGTTGGGATTGGGAGTGCTTGGTGATGTTGATAGGTAAAAAAAATATTTTTTCTGTGTAATTAGGTGTCCTAGTTATGGTCTCATTAATCAATTGTTTTTATATTAATAGGATTCGTCGAAATAACTGACAGATAAAAAGTTACATTTAAAAATCTATTACTTTAACATGACATAGCAATCATTTTTTGTATAAATTTGTAAAGTATCATATTTTGAGAAAAAAAACAATATTTTGAGATTAGCTCTCGTTTCTATTGTGTTGTGGACGTTGTAGTATTGTCATTCCTTTATGAAATAAAACCTTTTATTCGTCTGCATTTAAGAGCTTCCCCTTCAGACCGTCACAATTACTTCAGTCTGTTATTAAATAAAACAATGAAAACGGAAGATAGATTAGTAGGTAATAGGATTATTTGAAGTAATTAGTCGACAATTATCTATAAATAACATTTAAAATATTTAGAGAAATAATTTCCTCCACTCAGTAGGGTAAAGAACCCTTTTGTGGCCTTTTTGGGCACTTGAAATTAATTTGTTATCAAAAATGTATTCTAGTAGCTGTATCATTTTTATTGTATGGAGAGCAAAGTTTTCTAAAACAAGCAATATTTATATTTTTACATAAAAGAAAACCCCAATTCAAGTCCTGTCAAAATGTAAAACTTGTTACTGAATAAATAATTTCAAAATACTTGTAGATTTATAATGCTTATAAGTAAAAATATATATAGTTGCCAATAACAGTGTAAATAATAAAAGATGACTAAAACTGGTACTTCTACCCTATTTTGTGCCCGTGGTCGTATATTTTATATTTGAATATTCCTTTTGCTGAGAAACATAACAGGAGGGTAAAACAATATTATTTATTTACAAATAAAATAGATACTAGTACCTATAATTACTGTTATAATTATAAACTACTTTTTAATTATTTTGAAGAAATAAAAAGCCTGGATTATATGTAATTTAAAAATATTTTTTAAGAATCATAACTGGTTAGGGATCATTCCCATGGGGTTTTTTTAGGTACTGTTTTTTTTTTGCAGGAGTCCATTTAGTAGAACATGTGTTTTAAAACTAACATTCACAAGAACATCCCGTTTGCACTGTCCCGCATAAAACCGATCCATTCGAATTTAAAATTCGGTTTTGTCATTAAACTGAACCAGAATTGCAGAATCCCGTAATTATTTACGATCCCGCAAAATTGGATTGCAATGGGGAAGGACCCTTTGCCGCATAGGAAAACCTAGTAACTATAATCTGGGCCTTTTCAAAGCGTGAGTGAATAGGCACTTACAGGGCAGATATGTACCATCCTAGACTGCATCTCACTTAACACCAGGTGCGATTTTAGTCAAATACCTGTCATGCATAAAAAAAACGTTTGACCCCTAATCAATTTGAACCCTTGACCGTTGATTTTGTATGCCGCAGCGTGACTGGACTGCAGACGTTTGCTAATTATTTCTTCCGTCCTACATTTCATAAAGAGTGAAGTCACTACACAAAACTTAGGCTGGTTGCACCATCTTCTTCTTCTTCTTTTATTTTGGCGATGGCTTGGTTTTGAGAACCATGATTTTGCCAATGTCACGTAAACAGCTTAGACAAAGTTACAGGGTCTTAAGAGAAAAAAAAAATACAACATTTAATTTTTTAACAATAAGCGAAATTATTTGTGTGAGTACCTAAAACAAAACAAAAAAGACATCACAGATTGAGACAACACAAATATACAGGGTGACTGGAACTGAACCCGCCATAGCTAATACGCGTATAGAGGAGGTCATTTGCTAATTATTGAACCTTACTTTCTATGACTAAAGTTTTATAGTTTAGGAGATATGACAATTTTTATACTTTTTTCAGATTTTTCCGAAATTTGACCTAAAAACTGCTTAATTTTTTTTTCTCGCATGATTTTAACCAATTTTTTTATTTGATACTAATATCAAATAAACCTTGAGTCAAATAAAATAAATTCAGATCTAGATTATGATTCAATAACTAGTTACGAGCCGTCAAAGTTCAACAAAAGTACAAACCACGATAAAAAATTCAAGTTTGAATTCGATTAAAAAAAAAACTAAAGCTGATAATGGATTGCCAATGATCTTAAAAATATCTCTACCTTCTCTTCTTTCCAATGATATATCACACGTAGTAATTAGATATTGAAATTTATTAAAAATTTAAAGTTTATGGAAGAAAATGGAGTAATAATACGAAAATATCCATACAAAGTTTCTTCAAACATCTCATATTATCTGCTATACTCCTTTTCATAACTATTTTTGTGTGCTTTTTGAAAAATGAATTTAAAAATAATAATCACATTATGAAGAAAAGAGTTAAAAAAAATTCAAAATCAACTTTGTATGGATAATTTTTGTATTATTACTCCATTTTCTTCCATAAACTTTGAATTTTTGACAAATTTCATTATCTAATTACAACGTGTGATATATCATTGGAAAGAAGAGAAGCTAGAGATATTTTTAAGATCATTGGCAATCCATTATCACCATTAATTTTTGTTTCAATCGAATTCGAAGTAGAATTTTTTATCGTGGTTTGTACTTTTGTTAGACTTTGGCGGCTCGTAACTAGCTATTCAATCATTATCTGGATCAGAAATTTATTTTATTTGAATGAAGACATATTCGATATTAATATCAAATAAAAAAAACTGTTGAAATCACGCGAGAAAAAAAATTGAAGCAGTTTTTAGGTCAAATTTCGGAAAAATCTGAAAAAAGTATAAAAATTGACATATCTCCTAAACTATAAAACTTTAGTCATTGAAAGTAAGGTTCAATAATTAGCAAATGACCTCCTCTATACGCGTATTAGCTATGGCGGGTTCAGTTCCAGTCACCCTGTATAGATAATACAGGGATTAAAATAGTTGGAAGAAGGAGGGTAGGATGGGAGATTGGGAGGGGAAAAATAATTTTGATTATATCTAGGTACAGTCACGGAATGAAAAGGTTCGTCAGTTTTCAAATTGATTCCTTCAACAATCGCCAGCACATATTACCTTTTGAAACTATGTTACAGAATAATCTCGAGTTACAGAAAATAACCTTTAACTGTTCGTCAGTAAAGTTCAAAATTATTCACATCAAAGTTGTTTGACGATTTATCTTGTCAAGAAGACTATTATGATTGATAAACTAAAACCTTCTTGTTGGTTCAACCTGCCATTTATTTTTTCTATTAAATAAAAAAAAACTATTGTCAAATGGTCAATGTCATCATTGCATTGCACTGATGGGATAGAAAAAATAAACAAGCAAAACCTTATTCGTTAGCAAACGTCATATTTATTTAAATGTTAGCAGCACTGTTTCTTGCTCGGTTATGTTGGCAGGTTTGACTCTTACAGTACCTAGTGCAAGCGAAAACCGACACTAAGGTGACGAACCTTTTCATTCCGCGACTGTACAAGCGAATTTTTCGGGATTGGATAAATTTTGATATTTGTTACTTTAACTTTAACAAACGTCAAAAATCTGTCAAACTCCATACAAAAGGCACCGGTTATATGTATTATTGTTACGGTTAACATAAGGTGGTGCAACACAGCCTTAGTGGGCTAAACTTCCGTAGCATGCGATGTAGCAATCTATAAACCCTAAATGTTGATTGTCTATCTGTTCATAAATGGTTCAGGCTAACTTTTACCAGTACTATTACTTATTCTGTGCTTTTACTAAAGAGCAGTAGGATTACCATGAGTTTACGTTAGGTGAGCTCGCTAGCGAATACGTCAAAAAATTCTATGAAAATTTTATTTCTTGAAAGTAGCCGCTAGGGGCGCTGCATAATATGTCATACATTTAAATGACATTTTTTTACGCAGTCGCTAGCGAGCACACCTAACGTAAACTCATGGTAGGCACACTGAACCACTACACCAAAAGGCAGACAAAATACAAAAAGCACCGGTTATTGTTACGGTTAAAATAAGGTGGTGCAACTCAGCCTTAGTGGGCTAAATTTCTGTAGCATGCGATGTAGCAATCCATAAACCCAAATTTTGATTGTCTGTCTGTTCATAAATGGTTCAGGCTAACTTTTACTAAAGAGCAGATTTTTCATAAAGGCGCTCCCCCACTGAGAGCATTCGCGTGTAATGTTACGAATGAAAATACGATTTCGTGCTTTACAGCGGAGCTTTACATTCAGAATAGGATCTTGGGTTGTTGCGTTACATGCAGCTGCTTGCACCTGAATTCTTTCGGCTTTTAGTTGATTTTTATTTATTGTGGGTTGTTAACAACTAGTCACCATTCTGGCGTCTGACTTCATAGGCATCTGGACATGTTTCAGTTGGACTGACGGCCTAATAAGACGTGTGGTGACGGCAGAGTAGAATACATTTGTCAACAACCCTTACTCATCCCACGGGTGTCGTAAGAGGCGACTTAGGGACTACATATCAAACAGAGAACGGGCAGCAGCGCTCTCTGAAAAACAAACAAACAATCTTTTAAACTGCGATCTCCAACCCACCTGCCGAGCGGGGGGATTATGGCAAAACCCTGCACTATAGTAGGGAAGGCTCATAGTCCAGCGGTGGGCTGTTGATGATGATGATGAACGGCCTAATAGGTGTGTCCTCTGAAATATGGTTTCATATCGAGAGATCATACTATCGCGCTCCTTGGTGGAAACGTTCAGCAGACTTTCACTGGCTCAGACGATTATAGGGTTGAGTGCATTAAACTAAAAGTCGTAACAAAAGACACGAAAGGAGTAAAAAGCATTTGCGAATTATTTATTTTGCAGATTCTCCATTTTTCAAATTCTTGCTCAGAGATACGTGCATCAGAAGAGGAAGAGAGGATCGGTCGGGCATTTTCTCATGAAATAATGAATGGTTTGAGGCGCGTCGCTCTCCGTTGATTTTTAATAAATTACTTCGCTCAGTATGCTCGCGAAATGATCGTTCGGTGCGAGCGCTGCAGTGCGCCACCATTATTATATTATGTTGCGTAAGTACTGGGGTGTAAGTGGAAATTTTAAGCTAAGTTATTTTGTATTTCTTATATCTACTGGAGAGCACATCAGATGACATAATATAAATTGTTGTTGCAAAATATACTAATTTCAATTGAAAAGGGCTCTTTCTCGGAAAAATCCCTTTTTGTGCTGGAACTGTTTTTAATATTAACATTCACACGAACATCCCGTTTGCAGTGTCCCGCAAAAAAACAAATTTTCAATTCGAATTTCAAGCACACACTTGTGTGTTCACACGACAGTTTAGTTTTGTGGGATCCTGCATTACTGTGGGAGAGCAATAAGACCATCATCATGATCATCATCATCAGCAACAGTCCTTTACAGCCCACTGCTGAACTATGAGCCTCCTCCACTTTGTGGAGGGTTTTGCCATAAACCAACGTTTGGCTGAGGATTGGAAATCGGTTTAAAAGATTATGGCATGATATTATTACCGTGCCATAAACGTGCCATAAAGCAAGTTATTATGTCAAACTAAAGACACACACACAACGACATTATAAAACTTTATTTTATCCCTTTCTCGCACTTAGCTTTGCGTCTTGAATGGTCAGTTAACAGTGTTGCTGTTTGTACCTATGTATTATTAATATTGTTATGTTTTAATTTAATTAATTATGTATCTTGTTATTATTCAATTTTAAATTTTTATAACTGATTAATTTATTGAATGATTAATTTATGGTTTTTATAGCGCTGCAAAAAGGCACCCACTGAAAATCAGTGTCTTGGCAGTCACACTGTCAAGATATTACTGAGTGGGTGACCTTTTTTGGCAACTTAGCAATATTTTTTTATGTATGTCTTTGTTGCCTGAATCTGTTGTTGTCAAAATAAAATTATTTTCTTTCTTTCTTTCTATTAAAAGCTTGANTGTTTAAGTATCATACACCACTGCTGCCCGTTCTCTGTTTAATGTGTAGTCCCTAAGTCGCCTCTTACGACACCCGCGGGAAGAGTAGGGGTTGGTGACAAATAACACCCGTATTCAAACAATACTTGCTTAAGTGAAGCAGCAAATCGAACGTACAGCGTTGAATAGAGCTCTGTGATTGGTTCATGTGTCACCCTGTGCGTCCAAGCGCACTGTGAGACCTCATAGTAATGTTATTGAATGCGGCCGTAAGATTCCGATGTTTAACTTGATTTGCTTTCAACTGTCCGATAACATTAACCTAACATTGGAGCTTCTTAGTTATCACTAGTTAGTTATTAAACTTTGTTTCTATGTGTTTCGTGTGGTTATGTCGAAAACTTTAATTTGCTTTTAGTCAGCGAAAAATATCCTAAAACACTAAAGCGACAGGGCTAATGTGGCTGACGACAGCGAGTGATATATGTATTGGCGGAACTAGGCCTTGTTCGTGTTGGGTGTGACATTTTAGGCAAGGTCGCCTATTAATCTGTAGTCACGGTGTACAATGATGTTTTAAACAGGGATGTTATGGATATGAAGTTTCGGTTATGGATACGGCTACGGATGTGAAGTCATTTTATCCGAAAGTGTCGGATAATTTCGGTTACGGATATTAGAATTTTAAAAATGTAAAATTCAAAAAGCAAGATGTTGCGCGAGATGCTACCCACATAGCCACTTTATGTAAGTACTATGACGGCATCTATGACAAAAGTAAAACAGGCGGGGATATCAAATGGTGCCAGGGAATGCCAGATAAGTAACAAATATTTAAAAATATTAAGATTTAGACTCCGCCCATATCCGAAACTATCCGAAACTTTTGTATCGGGTTCGGTTACGGTTACGGATATTTTTTTTATTTGGGATATCCGATAGTTTCGGTTACGCTTACGGATATCCATAACATGCCTGGTTTTAACTCAAAATTATCCACGCCTTTTAATACGAGTAATACCTTCTGTCCTGCGATCCCTTAATCATGTTAATTTATTTATACTTAGATAAAATTAAACCATTTTTTTTTTATTTATATCGAAGTACTAGTAATTATTTATTACTCACAATATAAATAGCGTTTATTTTCGTTCGTTTATGAATAAATAAGGCTAGATATACACGAAAACCAAACCAAATTAAATATCAAAGGCCAATATAATATAACGTAAGAGACACATTTCTAAACATGTGACCCAAATTCAGAAAATATATACCGAAACCTTCGCGTGACCGTCTGAGAAATTTCTTATTTTATCTTGATTATTATACGTTTTCGGTTATTTAAGTCAAGGATACTTCTATAAAGGTAGACACTACAGATATTTACCACAGGGCCATGGACGTTTTGATACATAAATAAAGAATAACGTAACTCTAGACACGCGGCAGCGTGTCAAGCCAAATTCAAGCAAAGGAACTGGCTAGCCAGCGTCGAGTGTAATATTACACGAATCATTTGGTGCCACTTTTTTATGCTAGACAAGGCAGGTAGGTATTTGACCGCAATCGCAACTTTTGACCCTTCTCTAACTCAAAACCTTTAACGTAAACACATAAAACTACGTGTGTTTTATTATACCCATAAGGACACCTTGAAGAAGCCCAAATTTTTTGGAGCTAGCTCAAACGGTTATAATGATGAAGGTAAAAAAATAATGAATTTTGGCTTTGACTGACTGATTTATAGTACCTAATTCTAACCTACTTCCAGATATCCTATAAGGATGAAATTTGAAATCCAGCTCGGTAACTGTGTGTAAGTGGTGTCCCCATACAAAAAACTTGTAATACGAGCTAAACAACCGTCCAACGGTACACATAATTATATACAGAATAGAATAGAATTTCTTTATTGCGGTAAATGCGGTACAAAATAGTGATAAACAATGAATGTCCGTTTCACACATCTAACCAACGCCAATTGGCATGCAACATACAGTGAAACAGAAAGCACACAATTAGAAACACACAAAGCACCCACAGAGAGAACAGAAGTAAATCTATATATCTTTACAAAAAGTAATGATATCCCAACCAAAAACATAAGTGTAAAAAAGGAGAGCCAAGTTCAGTAAAAAAAATATGCTTGGCTGTGGGCTTAGTCGCAAAAAGAATGGAGATCTAAATGAGTGCCAAGTTCTATGCAAAATCCAAATATGTGAGATCTTAAAGGAGGTTAGTTTGACTTGGCCAGTTTTATGGTTTTAGATATTTATTTTTCTAAAAGAATGCAATTATATTCACTTATAAGAAAAATACAGAATACACTTTCATTACATCAGTCTTTTTTTTTATGAAGTTATTGTTTCGTTTCAGCCGAAAGACGTCCACTGCTGAACAAAGGCCTCCCCCAAGGATTTACACAAAGATCGGTCCTGCACCGCTCGCATCCAGGCACTTCCCGCGACCTTCACCAGATCGTCGGTCCACCTAGTGGGAGGCCTGACCGCGCTACGTCTTCCGGCTCGTGGTCGCCACTCAAGAACTTTCCTGCCCCAGCGGCCATCAGCTCTTCGAGCAATGTGCCCCGCCCACTGCCACTTGATTTTAGTTATTCAACATAATTAATTATATTATTTTTTAATTTTAATAAAAAATACTACAAATATTTTACCACAGGGCCACGGACGTTTTCATACATAAATAAAAGAATACTTAATTGAAATATGTATCGTAAATATTATTTACGAAATGGAAAATTCTGTGGCGTAAACTGATACTTAAATATGGCCGAACGAAGATAACAACCCTTAACCCCACCCTCACTAAAATAAAATAAAATTCATAAAATTCATTTATTTTTGCAAATAGGCTTTAAAAAAGCGCTTTTACACGTCCCAATATTAACCCTACCACTGCTTCGGGACAATAAATGGGCCAGTGNAGTCATACCCAGTTTCTGGCATAGGTGTCATACCCAGCATCTGGCCAAAGGGGAGTCATACCCAGCTTATGCTTATGGCCTGAGGGGAGGGGCAAGCCTTACCCAGCTTCTGGCCTGGGGTGAGGGGGAGGGGTCAAGTCATACCCAGTTTCTGGCCTGGGGGTGGGGAGTAAATAATACCTAACTTCTGGCCGACGGGGAAGTCATGCCCAGCTTATGACCTGGGGAGAGGAGGGGGGCGGGGGAGTCATACCCAGCTTAAGTCATAACAACACTTATGAACACTTTATTTGAATAAATCGCCAAATATACCACCGCGGAGATCCCAATCGCGTCTCCGCGTTCCATTGAATCGTATGAGCGTATGGATTTTATGCAATATTTTTCACAATTTCTATTTTTAAAAATTACCTATCGATAGCTTATTTTATTCTGATGAATAAATGACATTACAAGTTTTTCTCTAAAACTGATAGTTTGGCTAGAAAAAAAGATTTTCTATCCACGCAGTATGCCGGCAGCGTTCGGATCGGATATAATGACGTCATCGCTCCCGCGTCGGGCGGTCAGTGAACTTTTTTAGTAATTTGGCCATAACTTCGTCAATTTTTGTCGTAGAACAAAAATTTTTGGACCGTATATTAAGGATTTCTTAGCCCTATCAATCTGCATTCACAGCTAAAAATCGAAATGATCCTCATTGGCGGAGTTATCGCGTAACAAACATAGAAAAAAAAAAGAAACATACGGGTCGAATTGAGAACCTCCTCCTTTTTTGAAGTCGGTTGAAAATGAATGAAATAGTGTCACGTACTGAAGTACTCATCCAAAACTAGTTTCTATTTATTTCGAGTGTAGTTGAATTCATTAACAGTGGCTTTCACTCTAACAATACGTGTTTTAGTGAAAGCCACTGTTAATGTCTATTACACACTGTATGGTGGTGGAATATTTCATCCACTAAACTAAATTACTCTGAAGTTACATAAAACGCTGTCATTAACCAGCACTCAGTGCAGTCATTTGTTTTATAACATTAAACCACAATACTTGAGTCGTCAACCTAATAATTTTATTTAGTACAAAGCCCAGCGATAAGCGAAGGCAATATTTTCGAGGTCGCCAGGCACGATTTGAGCCGCACAATAAAACAGCAATTAAATCCAGTGCTTGTTGTTCTGTAAACGATGAAAAATACCCCGCGAATAAACACAAAGCGATGCAATGAAACCGTTGGAAATTAATATCAGTTTCCCGCCCTACACAAACCGCGTCTCCGTGAGGGCTGCCGCTATTTTTTTAATACTCTTTTCTTTGAAATAGTACACTAGAGGCCGGAGTCGGATTTCGACGAACTATGTAATGTTGACAAACGCGATAAGAAAATATCGTGTTTTGATGTGGAAAATTCTATTGCTCAAATATGTAATTGCTTATGTTGTACACTGTACGCTCTTACACTGGAGACAATATTTATTTATTTACCACTGTTGCAGGAAAACTTGAGGTAAAGCTTAGCATGGAAATGATGACGGAAGTGCATTCTAGCAAGTCAGCGTACAATTTTCTGTGGTAGGTATTCGTACCTGGCAAGTATTACAGTAAAAAACAAGACCCCTCATAAACATTTATTATCTGGCAATACCTACTTATATTTTTTTCTAACACGCTTCTGCCTTATTCAGGAGAACCAACGATAGGCGTGTCTATCGTTCGCAATTATTTAAAAATTACTTGGAAACTTTTTGGAAATATCTACTGTACTGAAATCAAAGTGCATTTAAAAATATTTCGTTACTAGCTTTCCGCCCGCGGCTTCGCCCGCGTGGAATTTTGTCTGTCACAGAAAAACTTTATCGCGCGCGTCCCTGTTTCAAAAACCGGGATAAAAACTATCCTATGTTCTTTCCCGGGACTCAAACTATCTCTATGCCAAATTTCATCAAAATCGGTTGCGAGGTTTAAGCGGGAAAGCGTAACAGACAGACAGACAGACAGACAGAGTTACTTTCGCATTTATAATATTAGTTGGGATGGGATTGTGCAAGTGACAAATATCAACACCTAACAATACTAGCACCTCACACCCTTCATGGAAAGAAACTCGTGCATGGTTCGTGCTATTCGACTCTCATTAGGGCAAACGCAAACTTAAGAGAGCAAGTACAAACCCCAAGGTTTCAAAACTTAAACAACTCACTGCTAGACCATTTCACCATCCTGCCGGCATCACAGAACTCGGCTGGTAAATTAGATTCCAGCTGTACAGCTGTTTGGACTATATTTCTCGAGTTGTGCAACCCTAATGTCCTAACAAAAGTTTTATATTACTCCGCAGCGAAGATGAGGAGTAACTTGTTTCGTATTGTGGCCGAGATGCATTTGTAGTGGAGGTTAATTGGGAATGCAAGCTTCTTCATTGTGAGATGAAAAGGGAATGAGGTGCGTCCTTGCGCTGGAAAACTTATTTCTGTACATTGGTATTGTTATTTTATGGAAATAATTTCTTATTTTGTAATCTTTGTTATATTTAGTTACGTAATTATGATTGATTTTAAAGACTCTACCAATTTGATTTCAGTTTTCATTAATGATTAATAAATCTACGCTTTTCCCTACAGGATCATATCATATAGTAAGCAATTTAGTCGGCATAAAACAACAAATTCAGACTCCGAAAATATACAGTAACAACGTTACTAGTTCAATTTGGCTCCTCGTCTACAAGCCCGACGATAAGCAAAAAACGCCCCACTGTGCATGTTTCCGCGCGATTTGTGCCCGTAAAAAGTCTAGATCTCAAACATCGTGACTGTTTTTATGCCCAATAAAATCTCTCACTGGGAACGTTAACCTTCGCTCGGCTCCATCTGCAGATTGGGACCATAACTCCTCTGATTTGTAGCTGGAATAAATCGCGCGTATTATGTTTCGGATGTACATTGAATCCCAAATAGAGGAATCAATAATGTGTAACGTGTATCACTTTTGTTTCAGAACGGCGGAGGAATAATACTGTTTTCATTCTTTTAAAGGGAACTCGAGCACGCTCTAGCTTTATTTCTTGGAGCATGTAATCGCCGGGAGTTCTGGTGCACAGAATAAAGTGGCGCTGTGAATTGTTCAAAATCCTGTCTCAATTTCATCTCGAAAAGTTAATGTAAAAAGGTATAAGTCCACATTTTATTCACCAATATTTAATGAAGGCTAAGTTCAATTGCCTAGTAGGTACCGATACTAGTTTATCGCAATGAAAGGATGAAACGTGTCGGGTTCGTTCCTTATATCGAAATGCCACTTATTCAGATTCTATTCTGTCGTAGAATCTAGAACAGAAATGTGTCACTCCATCACCATACCTAAAAGGTGTAGACACCATCCATTTTCATGAGTAATATAATATTTAGATCTTCGAAATCCTTTACTCTTTACTCATTGTCATAACAATGTCGACAAATATCAAATTACAAATTGCTCACTAAGAGAGAATTTAATAAATAAATTAATAATAAAATTCCTTAATGAATAAATCTGTTTTAAAATCACAATCGCCGCAGTAAACGATATTAATTCGGCCGTCGGCAGCGGGCTAAGTTCTCAGAAATCAATTAGTAAGTCTCAAGTTTTAACATTAAAGCTACAGTTAGTTAGACTTTAACGCACGTATTCACAAACGATGCTTGCATAAGTGAAGCAGCAAATCGAACGCACAGCGTTGAATTAAATAAATAAATAATAACGCCAATAGTTTTTATTTATGTTGGATTAAATAAGTAAGTTATTATTGCAGTTTTTTTAAAATAAGTAATTAGGTTGCATTGCATTTTTCATTGTATGTTTGGATTAAAACCGCACCCCTCAGACAGTTGACTGTACTCTCAAATCCCACTATTTCTCTAGAAACAGATTCAATTTGTACAATTTAGAGTAATCGGGATGAAATATGAATGTAGCTACAATGAAAATGTTTATTTCGAGCTGTTAGCTTCGGCTTTGTCCGAAACTGTTGAGCGTTAAATTGGTAGGGATTTATTAAAATACAACTGTGAGCCTGCGGCGCCGTCTGCACCGTTGGGTTTGTATTTCGTTTTATTAGTGCTCATGACAAAATAAGGAGGATCTTTTTATTGCTGAAGAAATTTCGAAGTTTTCGTCTAGAAACATAGAACAAAGTCTGGTAAATTAATACATTGCATTTGGTATTTCGTTACTCCGTGTTTTCAATTTAATTACTTTGGTGCTTTACAAACATACAGACTTAAAGAGTAAAAAAAACTCCAATTTAATACTGAGTCTATTATGTAAGTAATTTTTGTTCAATGTTTCGAAATGCAGAACAGTATATTATTTGCAAATTAACAAAAACGGTAATTATATTATTTGCTCGCGCTTTGAAATCGCCTACCTCGCAAATTACAAGGCCGCTGCATCAGTTATTTAATTACTTAACTAGCGGGACAAAGGGACTCGGACGATAATGGAGGATTAAAGTAGGTCAATCGTTAAAACATATTCCTACTTTCAGAAACTTGTTCTTGAAAAAGTATAAAACACGTGGCAAGAGTTTATTTCTAGGGAAAACCTTTGAAAGTAATGTAGGCCGATCAATGTTTGTTACTAGGGATCAAGGAGCTTATGGCTATTAGTGGAATAATGACGATAAAACGAGAAAAAGTATGTTCGTACATGAAGTTAGTAAGGCACACACAGCACATAACCGGTTACGGAATTGGGGGAGGCCTTCATCCAGCAGTGGACTGATTAGTTTGGCAATTCTGTAGGCTATGTCTTCAATGCCTCATCAAAGTAATAAGACGTCATTCCAATTGTAATAAAAGATAAAGTAAACAACACGGTGCTAGACCAAAACAGGTGACGTCACTCCACTATTACTATACCGGGCTAATGCCGCGGCAATAAAAGTAAGTTATGTGCGGCGAGGAAGCTGCTCTGTGTCGTCGCCAGATTTATCTGTCACATTAGGCTGTGCACAAATAAAGACGGTTTTATGACGACTTTATTTTTTTACGGCACTTTGAGGAGGAGACTATTTGGGAATCGATCGAAAGTTATTTGCGTTTGTTTGATTTCAACGAATGTGGAGACAACTAAAACTAAACATCTTTTATAAAGTACTGAATTCTGTTAGCGTTTGTATCGAAAACATTTGCATTTATAAGATTCTTATTTCACAGAATCAAAGTGTTAGTTACGGCCTTTTTGCTGCCAACTTCGTGGTAGTACAAACAGCATGTAGGTGCTTCAGGTTCGGAGTAAGAACCCACATAAGTATCCGTTTAGAAAGGCTACGTTCATTGTATTTTCGGAAGTGTTAATAGGCGTCCAGTTTCATTAATGTAAATACTCGTAATCCCCTCTTTACCTTCTAATATGCTTCCGTTTCGTTGTTGTAGTAATCATATTTTATTTTCAATAATTTCACTGAAAATTTCCAAACATAAACCTTTATTTATTAGATAAATAAAACCACAAAAGGTAGGTAAAGTCCATTGTTAATTTATCGTTATTTCAACGAAGTATTTCGTTGCCTCTAAAGGTACACAGTCTCACGTTTACGCGAAGCCAAAACCAATTATTGGCTTTTCAGAGTCGTGATGAATCACTAAACTTCGCAGGCACATCACGTATTAAACTTAAAATTAATTACGCCATTGAAACATGTGAACACTGTTTCTTTGATAATTACATTCAAGTCGGATCTCGCTTTGCATAGACCTTGAGAGTTTGTGCCGATCTCATTGAGTTTGCTTTATATTTCATTAAATCCATTAGTACTTACTCCCAAACTTTACTCAAAGATTTAGGATTATTAGAAACGTCTTAAATAACAATTAATTACACTTAAGTCTTTAAAAAATACGTCATAAAATCTGAACTATTCTGAACGAGAAATGGTTGGTTGTTGTGTTTTTTTTAATGGGACAGAAGGCAAACGAGCAGTCGGATCATCTGATGGTAAGTAATTATCGCTGCCACTGTTGTTGAAACAAAATGAAGAAGGCTTCAGCTGAACGCTTGACTGAATGTAATGTTATAGACACAATTATTAATTTGCATTCCGCATGATGTATTGGCACTCGAATATCATCGCAATTCGCATTGTGGTAATATTACGAAACATTTGTGTTCAAGAAAGTAATATGAAAAAATATAAGATGAGATAAAAATCTTGTCGGTTCTAAGATCCGAGCACAATAACTACCTCTGTCTATTCTTCTGGAATTTTTCAGAACTCTGCAATTTTATTGTAGGTAATACTTTTTCTAGCTGCAACAATACATTTCTAAAGTTAGTACTTTATTCAGGGTGGCACTCACAGTTTAAGTCGCAATTTAGCCCTCTCTTTATGGCAGAGAGAATTTTGTAGTATACTCGTCGTGAGATTATGATAATAATTTAGACTGTCGCCTTTTCAGTTAACTTTACAAAACAATTCGTGTGGAGATATTCCAGTGTTAATAATTATCTAAAATGTAAGTGTAATAGTGTCCGACCGAATGTTCGGTTTCGGTTTCGTTTTCGGTTGAGTTTCGGTAAAAACACGAGTTTCGGTTTTGTTTCGTTTTCGGCGGCAAACTTGCCGAAACTACGACCGAAACCGAATGTGCATTCGGGAGTTTCCGCGCTGTTATCGGTCATGTTCGGCGCGTTGAATGAGTGAATGAATCCGATCAGAGCCAATGTCGTGATTCGCTCGCTTGTTTGTTTGCTGTTAGTTTTGTTTTGTTGTGGTGGCGAGTTTTCGAGTGATTTATTTTGAATTTGGTAAGTTTTATGTCGTTATAACACAACAGCGGGTGTAAACATAAAAAAAAATATTCAATATGACTGATAAAAGTATGTATAATCAAGTTTAATCTAACCTATAAATTTTGGTTTGGTTCGCAAATGCTATACGTAAACAAACATTAGTTAAGTAGTTAGTATAGTAATGACTATAGTGCATTTCATGGTGATAATATTATGGATTCAGAGTTTCAAAGTTCATCAGTATTTATCACCAAGGTATCCAAGTGGCAAGTACAGTAGATACTAACTTACGTACTACCAATTTTGTTTTAAGAAATTATTAAGGTAAAAGACCCGACCATGGGACGGGTAATGTAGATGTCCCGAATATTGCGAGTAATAAAAAAAATCTAGACCTAAATCCTTCTTTTTCTTTTTTAATACATAATTTGATACCTTTTAGAGTAAAAAGGCACTTTATAAGTTCAATTTTAATGCAATTTAAAGAGAAAACAATAAAGACTGACTGATTATTTATAATAACGTTTTCTTTATTTTTCCCTCAAAATATGAGCCTTGTAAGGAAGTTTCGGTTTCGGTTTCGGTTTCGGCCGAAATAGACACCGTTGCCGAAATTCGTTTTCGGTTTCGGTTTCGGTCGTAAAACTAGTTTCGGTCGGACACTAAAGTGTAATAAACTAAAACAAAGCAAATTGAGTGTAATACAATATTTTAATTTAATTAATGAACAAACAGTTTTCTTCTCTCTTCTTCTTTATCCTAGTTGCTGAAATACGTGCTATTTAGTTTTTATTTTATCTTGAGACCTCCGTTAAGAAAGAAAAATGCTCAAGCCTGGAAGCTTTAGGTACCTAGCTAATAGCTAGGTAAAAGTTGCGTAAGGGCAGCTGACGATTTGCAAGTTATCACAAGCGGTCGTCAAAACTATTCGTCAATCACAAAATAAAATTATATTGTGTATGACAAAAGTCGAGGTAACTGATCCATCACTTGGCAATCGGCAGAGTAAACAGCTAGTATCCCAATTTCCAAGATAATAAACTTATTAGTCTGTTAGCAGTCGCGATGGTGGACAATGTTCCCGCCATTTGGAGCCCGTCCAATGTGTAGCGCGGTGGGGTAATGAGGACTTGTTTGAACTTGCTGAATACTTCATGATGTGATAACGTTCCTTATGGAATCACGTTTTCTGGTAAAAGTAATACTACTATGTCCAGCCGGGCTAGAATACGCGCCATGTTAAATAGGTATCTACTTATCGACGATTTTAGACGACAAATCTATGGGCTTCTCGTGCAAAATCGATAAAATGTCTCGATAAAAGTTTATCGTGGCGCACATACTGGACTATTGTATGACCAATCGCCTGATCGATTTGTGAACTAACACTTACTAACTTCGTTCAAGAATAAAAACGTTCTGAAACTATCATATTAGATAAAGATACCAGGGTCAAAACAATAATAAAACAAACATTGTTATTAAATATTACCTTGGACAATTTCGAACGAACGCATTTATGGTTTTATTTTTGTTGCCACTATTGTTTTTACATTTTAATTAAATTAAATTGAAAGCTGCAGAATATCCAAAACGCAACAATAGCCCTTAGAAAATCAAATTCCAGTTACCAAAATCGCTAAATCCCACTATTCACGGGATAAATAATTAATTTAAATTTTGAATGAATAATTACTTTCAATACATCATAATTGAGTGCGGGGCTTAGGCGCTTTGAATGGTGTTTTTCAAAGGCTTACCATCGCTGGGTTTACAAAATACGCTACATTTGTCACTTTGAAACCAGTGATTTAATAGAGCTCACGCGAATCCTGGATAGATTTACTGAAATAAATAGTTCATTAATAGAAATTATGTTATAAATTGACTTTGTTAAATAAATGGCGACTCAAGCACAAACTTCACGACTTCAAAAGCTGAGGGTATCAACTGTATGTTTCAAGAGATATCGATCGTTCTGTCCTTCCAAGCGCGATTGGTTGATATGATATTGATCACACATCCCCCATAATCTTCAAGACATGGATCATCATGTCATCCCTTTATCTATTAGATCAGAGACATGCAAAATGTGGGCGTATAACGAATTGGATTCCTGGCGAAATTAGATTAGATATCGATTAATAGATTCGCGTGTACGTCACTCTCGTTCATCCATCACGGATAAAGTATTCTGTATTTCCTCATAACATAATATACGTTATAAAAAATGTATTGAGCTGATAAAGCTGTCTTGATAAGACAACTCATGTACCTGTAATAAATATTCTGTCAAATTATTGTGATTTTGGCATAAAGTTAAATTAGATACATTTATTATTTGATTAGCTTTTATATTAACCGTTTATTCAATCGAATATTTCTGCCGGTATAAAAAAATAATTACATTTTCTTTTTTAAGCTTATCGGGTCAAGTCTCACTTGGAGCAGCAATTTTTCCAAGTGTAAAATCTGAAATCTTCGCAGATTATCCCTAATCTGTAATGTTGACACTAACTTGCAAGTTCAACCCTTACATGCCTCATTGAGGTCGTCCGGTGCAACTATTATGGCCGGAACGAGACACACACCGTTACACAACCAACTCTCGAATACAGTGGTATACAATATATGGTTAAACTAATGAAACGCAAAGGCACTAAGGAATATAATATCGATATTTATTTACCTAAAAAGTTTATACCTTTGGTCAAAAAATATAATACGAGTAATATCTAAATGCTAATTTTATTTTGAATAGAATATCAATATTAAATCCGATGAATAAACTGTACGAAATGAAAACCTAAGCCAGATTTTTAATATTCATGTTTCCAACGAAGCAAAAAATCTTTCTATGCAAATTAACGCTCTATCTCGTCCAATTATTATTTATACAATCAGCTTTTTTTCAGTGTTTCTTTTTAACTGCATAGTTTAATCTTTGAATTTACTCAAAAAATTATTTTTTCAATATTATTTCAAAAATTTGTTGACCTTTCAAGGGCTAAAGAATTTAAAGAATCAGAAAAGTACATAATCTTAAACCTTTTAAATTTCTAGTCCATTTAAACCTTAGAGTATAAAACCCAATGTCTTGGAAGAGCCTTAGTTACATCTCATTATTATCAAAAATCTGCAAATTGGAGTAAATGCGTCATAATTTAAAAATCAGCCGCGATGGCCACATTTAGCCCGCTCGTCCACTGGGCAGCTCCGCTTGGATGGTTAAAAACATTGACCCATTTTTTTGGGGACAAAAAGATCGGTGTATAAGTATAGTTTAATATAATAGAGTCGCGGGTGAGCGAGCTTTGAAGTGCAATGCGGGTGGAATTAATACGCCTTTTTGACATAAAAATAAGTTACCTTTTTCTGCTAGCTCTCCATACATAGCTTCTACTGTTTCTTTGATCAGCCCGACCTTTTTATTGTATGTCAGACGTGTTGTTTTACCCAGACGGATTTTCCTACAATTCCTACGGAAAGAATTGAAATAACTATGAACTGGATTCCAATTAAATCAACAACTAACAGAATCCTTCACGACAATAAACGTCTATCATCCGAGCAGCTTATGGCTCGTAATAGGCTCAGTGTTCTCGTGGCCCTCATTAACCGAATCTTCTATTAACAACGAATTCCAAGACAAATTCCCACCGATAACACCCTTAGGGTGGTAATCCTTCCACTGTTGACACTTTCGCCTCATCCCTCATTACGGGAAAAAAGACCCCTGAAAAGTTAACGAAGGAAAAAGGGCCCGTAATACGATAAGCCGGCACTCCAAAGAAACACTCCTGCCACAGACAAGAAGAATACTAAAGGCTTTTCCTGTACACTGTAGTCTTAGAAATACTTTGCATGGGATTAACTTGCGCTGTGCGAGTAATTTCTTTTAAGCATCATCGTAAAAAGTAAGAACAGAGCGTCCTGAGCTCTCAGGTATTGTATAAAAAGTGGATTCGCGTGAAAAATTGCCGCCGGTATTAAGGGTTCGGGAGGTATATAAATTATGAAAGTCACTAAAATTCGGCTGCGACGATAAATTGGGTTAATTAAAACAATTGGCCGAACAAACTTTTTGAATTACGTGTTACATAAGCGGTTTATAATTGATACAATTTTTTCGGTGGAAAAGTGCCGCGTGTTGCAAATCGTTGCTGTTTTAAGATCAAAACGTTTTTCAAATGTAAAACGGGAGTTTTCTACATAATTCATTTTCATGGACTTCAATACAGAAAGTTAGTTATTGTCAATCCAGAGTAAGAGCGCATAGTAAGCTAATACCAAACTGTTCAAATATTTGAAGATATTTCATGTTGTTGTATTGTTAATATTGTATGGTAGGTAGGTAATCGGATTCTAGACCGACATACAAAGAGAAGGTGTAAGAATTCGGAAGAACGCGTAAAAGAATAGCAATGCAACAACGTGAGATTCTATGGGAATTGGGGAGATCTTTGTAGTAGTAGGTAGTAAGACACAATCAGGGAATAAAAAATCGAACAGCGAATTAAACAAACATTTATCAGAATATGGCTTTGAGCTTCGGAATATTCGGAGAATCATTTAGTTCCAATGAATAATTGAATACCCATATCGATATTTACTCGAGTAGACTGTTTTCACTGTTTATCGCTTCATCGAGTTTTGAAACAAAAGAACATCGATCCGGTTTCGATCACCGCGGCCATATGGAGCGGATAATATCTGTTTAATTGCCAACTAAACTACATTTGTAATCGACTTGGAAACGTCTGTCAGGCCAAATTGGAGGCCCGTTAGTTGTCTAACGTTAATTACAACGGTGGTAGCGAGTGGCGCAAGTTGTGGGCTAGAGTGAAAATCGTTTGACTGTCTAGACTATTTCCATTTATTAGTTCAAACTGCTTTTACGCCCGATAAAATGTTAAATGACAAGTAAAGGAGAAATGTAAAAGTGGTTGTGGTATAGATAGGCCAGATACCATTTGAACCAGCAAATGCATAATGTAGTAGAAGTCCAAGCAATATAAAAAGTAAGGGTACTTTGCCAGAACTACGGAACCCTAAAAAAGAAAGCAATACGTGGAGAGTGTTACGACGAGTTAAAATAAAAGATCACCCATGAAAGTTATGAACATACAGAATGTTAACTGTATTAAATTGCACGGTGGGATAATCTGAAGGATTTGCAGAACGAATGTCCTTGAACAAACAAAAAATATTTTGAGATTTGCTAATAATACCCTTATTCAATTCTCCTTATTAGCATACACTCTATAAAATGAAGGCCAACTAAGAGCGTTTTTCTCTTGGTTGGCAATAAATTGTATAAAACAATTATAATAATACATAAATCAATCAAAGCTAAATTGTTAGAATAACATTTTCATCTGTGATTGATTTAAACATGTAGGCACTCTTATTAATTCTAACAAAGTATATTCGTCGGTTCTATAATTTACCTATTTTTTTTGCTTGATTCAATTATTTTTAATTATTTAGCTCAAACAATAAGTAATGTTTATCAAGATGAGTTAGTTAGTATAGTTATTTATCATGCTAATATTAAACAAGATCTTAGATAACTTTATAAAGTAACAACAGTTAAGAGTAATCAAAACCATCTTATTTGATGTATCTAACGTCTTGATAGGCTCGTATGGAGTCAAGAGACTTGGTCGCAATAATCACAATATTGTTTGATGCAACAAGATTTTTTTTAGAATGTACTTTTTAGTCTTACAGTACTTCTGCAGGATATTTCCTTAGACTCGAGCCACCTCGCGGCTGTCGGCCACTGTTATTTGCCCGGCGCAGACCCAAATCAATTAGTGGGGAAGCGTGGTTTCCGATCGACACCTCAGCCGAGAAGTTTGCTGACGTCACGGCTACCTTTACAGCGGACGGAGTTGTAGCAGCCGTAAGGCCGGGTTAACACCAGACGTAGGGAAGTAAGTATGGATATTAATTGCGTGGATTCAACCTTATTGTCCAATAAATATGAAAAACTTACGTGCCTATAAAATTTGAGGTTTGCCCTCGATTTCCCTATATCCCACCATCAGATCCTGAATTAGTGGCAATGGGACCACCTCAGAAGTGTACCCTATCGAACAAAAAAAGAATTTTGAAAATAGGTTCACAATTGACGGAGTAAACATACATAGAAAAAAAAACATACATACAGCCGAACCTCCTCATTATAACCTCCTCCTTTTTTGAAGTCGGTTAAAAAGAAATATAATTCCTCAAATCAGATTGGTAGAGCTAGATAGGCCTCTTTAATGCGAGATTAAATACCTAGGCATTTAAAGGGCTGGTGTATTCTAGATTACATATCGCAAAAAAGTTACAATATATTATTACAACTACAACCTACAAGAAAAGAATACTATAATCCGGGCCTTTTCAAGGCGAGAGTGAATAGGCAATTACAGGTTAGATATGTACCATCCTAGACTGCATTCCACTTAACATCAGGTGCGATTGTGGTCAAATACCTGCCTTGTTAAACATAAAGAGTGGGAACATAATTGACTATTTTGAAGGGACAAACTTGACCTTCACTGGTTGGGTTTATCTTAGCAGTCAAGCTGTAGATCCTCTACACAGGAGGTGGGAACGAGACATGGGAATAGTCCCTGCAAGTCTTGAAATAGTATGACATAAAACAATAGCTTTTACCGAACGTTGAATCTCTGTCACAAAATACCTAACCGCATAATCCTAACAACAATACCTCACATGATATTCTGTAGAGTATTCATATCAGGCCATAACGAGCTGTAAGGCTCTTCGTTATGCGACTGTGTCGAGCTAAGAGGTTTAATTCTGGCCCAATACCTGGTTACAGCGAAAGGGCGGCGCGCGAGGAATCAATTTGGACTGGTGGTGCCTCCCGCGAGTGAAGCATGAGCTCAAATACTGCATGGGATTATAATTATGATCTATTTAAAGATGTAGTACTAATGTTATCACACTATCTTTTTGTTCTGCGACTATTCTTTTAAATAGAGAAATAAGGTTAATAATTATGGCAGAATGCTTCTGCTTAGATACGCTTTTGTTGTGTCTTTTGGATTCGTGGATAGTGTCAACAAGTTCAATAAAATTTAAAAATCTTCTATCATAATAATATTAATTACATAGCCCCCAACAAAGCTCAGCTACTAATCAGCTAGTAAAGTGGCTAATAAATACCGGATACATACAATCTACCACCTTAATCAATATCCATACACATACCATACAGTACCCAAATATAACATAGTAGGTATGCTTTCAGTTTGAAATATTTTTACGGCATCGGATATTGAAATCCGAAGATATTCCCAATACATTTCGGTTCAATATTAACGTTCCCTTCACTGGTCTATGCAATTTTAGTAATGAAAGGACATCAGAGCGTTCGTATCAGCCAAGACTCCTTTGAAGCCTGAATAATGCGATTGGACCGGAACAAAACACGAAATAAAAACCCAAGAGAATCCCGTCTTGGAATATAAAACAGAAAGATTTTCTTTAATCTCGATATTTGTACGCAAAGTCAAATATTTTTCAGATACTGATGGATTTTGAACGTATAAAATATCATTGAAACGTTATCTTTGAAGGAATATTTATGGGATGAAACACAGGTTTGTTTGTACGTTATTGACAGTTTGAAATGCTCTTGAATAAGCTCTTATTCAATTCAGAAGTACGATTTGATAAAACTTTGCGAATATTTTAATCAGTTGAGAAAGATATTAATTTAGATAACAGGTACCTACATTTTATATGTATTTTTTTCTTTATTAAACACTACGCAAAGGACTACACTTGGATCGACGATCTGGTAAAGGTCGCAGGAAGAGCCTGGATGCGGGCAGCGCAGGACCGTTCACTGTGAAAAACCTTGGGGGAGGCCTTTGTCCAGCAGTGGACGTCATTTGACTGAAACGAACGAAAGGACTACACTTACTACAAAAAGATTTTGTTCTCCTTTTCCGTGTTCTCTATTGAAACTCTGAGACAGTCTACAGCTTAATCGCCAATAAAACTCGACCCGTAATGGCTGGGCTTATTAAAAATTATAGCAAAAAGACGTAAAAGCATTTACGTTTCATCAAAGAGCCTCCAAACAATTCCCATGATGTATTTTTCATCGCGCATCGAATGATACCTACCCCGAAAACGTCCATTATATATTTAAGCTACTGTAAAATCCGCAACGACTCCTGCAAAGACTTGCCTAAATCTTGATACATTAAAATTCATAATTCCTCAAAGGAAACTTTGGAGCCAGGATTACTGGATAAAGCAGGCCCCCAAGGAACGGTTTTGTCTCCGGCATGTTTTTTGCTGATGGAGAAAAGTTAATGCATATTATTATCCTTAATTTCCCAGGTATATTTTTATTTTAGATCCATTTCAACGGTTGAGGAGATTCAAAGAATACTTAAGATAGCGATTCAATAAAAAAATAAAATACCAATTATGAAGATCATTTTCTTAAGAAAATATCTCTTAAATTAATAAAATAAAGCTTTGTTGCCTACGCAGTAATTTTCAGTCTAAGCTTTCCTTAAAAGCCCAACATTTTGCCGGAACTTTAATAGTATTTTGAGATACCTAATTTTCATAACAGTGCCGCTAAGTAATGGCTTCACATTCAAAGTAGACGTATCCTTTCGTGCATATCAACACGCCGGAGTTGTGTCGGCGAGCGCGCAGCGCATCGAGACACGCCGGGCGACGAAAGCCCTGAACATCGCCCCTGCATGAACTAAGTACGTACTGGATGTGTCTATTTTATGGTCAAATAATTCTTGGAAGACTACGTAATATTGCCGCTATAAAGTAATGATTTCACTAAATAAAATCCAGGGGGAACGACAATACCGCACCTAAAAAAGCAAGAGGCCTGGCTCAAACACTGACTTGCTCTTTTACTAGAAATTACTATTAAATGGTCAATGAAGTATTTATAAAGCGCATGAACTTTATGACGCTAGTAACAATAATGTAAACTAGCGCTTCTTTGTTTTAGAGTAAAACTACAAGTAACTGTGCTTCACTCATTTAATGACAACCTTGCGCCATTTCCAGTTCAAAAAGAACATACATTCTCGCCCGCATACATTTGCCGCAGCGGGACGGAGGCATTTCGCACGGAAACATTGAATAATTTTACGCTAAGAACCGGCGAAATGAATTCTTAAGAGCCCGAGTAAACTATTGTGGATTTCTTAGTGCAGGAGGTAACTGTGAGACTAATGGTACGTGGGGATTTATGTACCTGCCCGAACTTGCGCTGCATTTTCGAGTAATAAGTTTCGGGTAACTATATGTCTTGGATATTTATGCAGCTATTTCTTAAGGTGAAACTGACGCGTCTTTATGTAATTTCGTAATTAAAGTACCTACGTCCTACGCAGGGTATAGGCATCACCCGACTATGGGGTAACTCGAGCTATAAGTATACCTTCTACCAAACGGACTATGTGTGGATTAATGGAGGGATGAGTGTAAGGTAAGTGGACCACCTTATGGTTTAATGCCATCAAAACGCTTTAGAGGCTCTGACTAAGCTTGACAACTAATACTTAGTAAATATCTGCCGGAGACTATACTATTAATGTGTTTTCCAACGGACAGAGATGATGATTTTTCTATCACATAGAACAGGGAGATTATTCTTATTTAGAGAAAATATTATAAAACCAAAAGGGATTTTTGTAAAAAATCTTGGTAATGTTTGACATTTTCAGCAAAAATGCCAAACACCCACTTGCCATGTATAAGTATACCAAAATATACCAACATGCATGTACGGAACCTTTAATCTAATAACCCTCTTGCTCAGCCCTCCCTTTGTGCTGGAGTAATGCGGTGAATTTTCGCGGGAACTCTTTATCGCTCTAAGGTTTTTACTTGATAAATTTCTGCCTCCACCTAGGCGACTGTGCTAAATACTTCAAGATATTAGATGGAAGCTAAAGTTGGATGATATTAAAAGGATTTTAGGTGAATGTTACTTAACTCGGGTTAGAAAAGAATGTTAACGAAATTTATGTTAAAATTATACATAGTTTTGAAGATACACGAACTGACTTAACCGACAGAACTGACAGCTGATAAAGCAACAAGGATATTATAGAGGTCAAGTACTGGAAAACATGGCGTAGAATGTTCATCCACAAGGTGGACCGGCCCCATAAAGATAGCAGGAAGGCACTGGATACACGTCGCTACCAACCGAGCAATATGAAATTAAATCATTGGAGACCTATGTTCATCAGTGACGTCCTGTGGCTGAAATGATGATGATGAACATATACGTGTTCTTAGAAGCAACAACATTGCTATAAATCAGGGTTTTATTTATAGTCTCTAGATTTCTATTTTTGTGCGGCCCAATTTTTAAAGGAAATATAGACCCACAGCATTTCGCCCGGACGTCAAACTGGGGCATTGCAGATGACAGCGCAATCTGTCGGCGAAGCAAATAAAAACGTCACGAGGAACCATTAATGTAGCCTTCAATTGTTTGCCAATTTTTAGGGTCCATTACCAAATTATTGAGGCAGTTATTACTGTACCAAACCAGTTTTTTTTTTTTTTTTTTTTTTTCGAAAATTGTATCAGCATTTTTTTTTCAAAGGCAACTTCTGTACCACAAAAAAGCATTCATGATTGTTCCTTTATCTACGTAACTATCTCTCATTATTATCTACGATTTGTAATTTTGAAAAGTTTAAAACCTGTGGTATTTCCACCCGAATAATTTACAGCGTTGAGAAGAAAAACCTATTTAAAATATTGCTGAACTCTTAAAGTAAAAACTATTAAACAGCACGACATAGAAAAGGGAAAAACAAAATGAAAAAGTCGTTGCGACTAAAACTTACGGAACCAAATTCATTTCTTTGAAATCGCCCACTTTTTCAGTTTAGGACTGTTCCTGTGACATTTTCCTCGTATCGACGCCCGTATCCAGATTCTTTGTCAGTGATGTATGTACGTATGATGGCGACACATATCGGCACTGAACAATGTATTGACAGTTTTAGATCCCATTGTTCAGGGGGTATGATGCTGCCGGTCATGCTTTAGTTTTATGAAGAGATTTTCGGTGGAAAAACAGTGTTGGCGGGATTGCTTATAAAATCGGAATGCGAAATAAAGGGAGTAAGTAAAGTAAGTTAATGGTCTAATGTAATGAATGAAAGGAGATAAATCGAAAATCGATAAGAACCTAACCCATTAGGTAATCATTTAGGCCCCTTTATAAATATACCTCGAGATGAGACGCGACAAGTTTATACACAGTTTGTTTACTTTGAAACTAAGACCGTTCGTAATTTTATACTAGAAATAAAATCGTCTGGAACATTTTGCGCTATCTTCATCCAAAATAAGCAAAACTTGTGGGCGACCTATTCAAATACTTTTTGAATGCAATACCTAGTGTGGAGGTCTGTCTTTTGTTTTGTGCCATTGATCTGGCAATAAATATTTTTATTTTCATTTTCTCTCACCAATGTGTTCGTTCGTTCGTCCGTTTCAGCCAAATGACGTCCAAGGTTTTCCAATGCAATGTGTTCATGCAAGCACATTTTTATTACACGGAGATCGAACCCACACCCACACACCTCTGGCGTAGTACCTACAGTCTATCTGGAATTAGCAAGCCATGCGGCCATAATACCGCAATCAAATCAACCAATTACTCATAATGAGTCGCTCCCCTCTCGCTGGCACATCGTATATGCATTTAATTAATTTTATTATACACAACGGTGTCACCAAGCGTGAAATTCAAATTGAACCTGCGCGGGCAGCCCTTTAATAACCGATGCTAAAACAATGGATGATTACATGAAAATGAGCCCCGAAAACAGGGCAAAGAGTCGACTTAGTAGATACAGACAACAGAGGTATTTGAGAGCTGTAGACGGTAATGGGACAATTAACTTACGAAGGGATAATTAAATTGTAGTTTTAGTAATTAACTGTATAAAAACTCAAAATGATACAAAAGTTTCAAGATACATCTCATCTGTACAAAGGTATCTCGCGATTGAAATACAAAAACTGAAGTTATTAATCTAAAAAAAGACAGTTATTAATTTAATTAAGACAGAATTTTCAACTAAATCCGTGAAATTAATAAAGAGTGACCTATAAAGAGTGCAATCAATTTTATCATGCAATAAAATATCCATAAAATCAAGCAATTTTATTGCTTAAAAGGCAGTTTCAAAAACTGTCAAGTCTTCATTAATTTAATCTTTGGCATCGCGGCTGACCCTGCGTCAGCACATGCCTGAAACGAGTCGGGGCGATATTGAAATATGTAATTTTAACCTACCTCAAACCCCCATTGTAAACAACGGCCCTTAGCTGGCCTTTATCAATATTTTTATGAAGAAAGGACTGGACAAAATGGATGGTCATTTACATAACCTTTTATGAAGACACTTTATTTTTGACGAGCAGCACTTTTCCCGAAAATTGTTTTAGGAAGTGAGTAAATTTGAAGACTTTACAATGGATATTCTTTGGGTATTATATGGCTTTCTAGGTGGTTGAGGTACGTGCTTCCTAAAATCTTATTTAAGTATCTGAGTTTAGTATACAATTTATTATCTGACGGTTAAATTCCCATGAGACTTAAGGCTTGTTCCCACAAAGACATTACCTACTTTTTTGCAGGATCCCGTTTAGCAGTATACGTTTTAATATTAACGTCCACACGAACATCCCGTTTGCAGAGAATCAAACAGACATAGTGTGTTAACACAAAAATCCAGTTTTCCGGGATTCTGCATTTCTAGATCCAGCAAATTTGGAATACTATGGCAACGAGCTCTTATACTTCCCGATAAGAACATTATTCTACAAAGGACGATATTAGGACAAGTGAAGCATAACTCAAAAATAAGTCAGAACTCTGAATGAAGAATGCTTATATTCTTCGGTTGCTGACATGCTAAAACGTCACTCAAGGCATTCCGGCAGCTCCAGCATTAGACCGCCGAACGCCGCGTCAGCGCTGAGTGGGGTCAGTAAATCGCTCAACGCGAGCGACGTCAACGTAAATTATTAGTTCAGTTATTGTTTTAGATCGCAGTCATAAAAACGTAACCGTAGATAGATACCATTTATGATAGGTCTAGACTAGGAATTTGATAAACACCCTTCTACGAGTACAAACTACAGCAAATTATTCAAATACATATGTATGTCTTATGGATAACTGGCATCTGGCAGAGAATGACATAAGGCATTAAGTTTGCCTTTCATACAGTAATTTTGTTTTGTGCGCAACAAAGTTTTTAATAATAAAAAATAACGGATCAATTTAGTCCTCTCAAAAGTAAATATTTTGGGATAAATTAATAAAGTACAAATTAAAATCTATCATAAAGTATGATTTTCCATAATGTAACAACACCCTAAACAAAGAATAAATACGCGGGAAGACCCCTACCAATAACACCCTTAATTTCTCCGCATGATGAGCTGATTTGTAACGACTAACGATGAATCAACGAGTTAACCAGAGGGTATGATAATGTACATTTTCTTAAACAAACAACACACGTCTAAATGCCGTGTAACACGCAACCTAACCGTTTTCCATTACACCCTCCCGTCACTCGGGGCCCATCAATAACGTTTCTGCTTTGTCACAGCCGCACTGGCACAGTTTTTACTCGACAATTACGCACTGTAGCCGGTGATTTATGGACGGACTGACCGTCAGCAGACGGACTCGGACATGCTGACTGAATAACTTGTCTAGATCTGGCCCATGATTTATCATTCCAAGACCCTAAAGTAGCTCCTCGAACTGCCTGCTGGCTCTTCAAAGCAAGAGCGAACAGGTTTACATTTACAAATCTGGTATTTACTAACCTAACATCACTCCCAAGTAACATTTTACTCCATTTAAGAGTTCAATAGTCGTTCACATGTACTCCACAAGCTGTGTATGTCAGCTGTATACGAGCTGTATAGCTTGCTATAATGCTTTTATAGAACCAGTTTGGGCACAAATTAGACAGCTTTAAGTTCACTATGGCTGTACATTAGCAGTATAATAGCATTATAATAGCAGTTTAAGTAGTAACATCGTACTTAAGGCTGACTTACGGCACTATATGGGACGCAGTGTGAACCATACAACGTACGTGAGGACAATAAAGAGTAACAAGTNTGTAATACCAAGTCCAGGCCAGGAAATCTTTAACGTTTTACATAAATATATTGACTTGGCCATCGCATAAAAACACGTGTAAACAAATTAAATTATTTAGTGCGATGGCCAAGTCAATATATTTATGTAAAACGTTAAAGATTTCCTGGCCTGGACTTGGTATTACATGGATCTCACAACTTTTTACCGTAGAACAACTGAGTTGCGAGACTTGGTTTTTTTGACAAGTATTGTTTTTGATGGGATAATAATATGTGTGAATCGAGTCCGTCCCTAGGCGCAGACCACCGATTTTTTGCCGGCTCATAGTTTAGTCACGCAGTTAATCAGTTTGGGCATATTTAGAAGTGCGCACATTACACCGATTGATTCTTCATACAAATTAGAATCAGGCCCAACTATCGGCCGACTATAAATTGGTGGTCTGCGCCTAGGCTTATAATTATAAAGAATGATGTCTCTTTTTAAGCTTAAGCCTGTGCCAGAGACACCGCTCTTCCTTAGGATATTTTTAAACAATAATAAATATGTTATATTTATGTTACAAACTGATGACGAAACTAATACATGATTTAACGTGATAATTGGTTGGTCTTTTTCAAATGGCTCTAGATTATTGTTACCACGCACCTGGTAGCCGTGACGTCACATCGACGCTCTGGTACGAATGAGGCGAACGCAGGTAGGTATGCGGATATGTACAAGAGTCAAATTCCAGCGAGGTGCGCAGTTACCTCAATAGGGTTGTACGTATTGTTTCAGAATTGAGTGCCATCATACTAAGGACCTAAAAACCTTTGTTTTAGGATTGGCAAAATTTGTAACATCACAAAAGGGAAATCGGCTGCTAAAACTGAACCAGTACCGGTATTACGCGGCGAAAAAGACATCTACTAGTAGAGTTACTAGATGGCGCTGCTCTACGCACCTCAGTCGAGGATGCAAAGCCTTTGTGAAGACGATGGATGATAGCATCCTCCTTGCGGACGAGTCACACAACCATGAAGCTAGACTAGATTATTTTTTATAGTTAGTGGTAATTTATTTTCTATAGATCGGACATCGAAAGAATAGGAGAGATCGTGTTTACAATAATTTTATCTTCAACTACTATAATAATATTATAACTAAGTTGATTAGGTAAATATGTTACGTAATTATTATTATTAAGTTACATATTTGTAATCGATTGTCATTTTAAAACTAAAACTAACCCTAGATTAATATAGTTCTAATTACATACTATTGTAAACACTGGGTTGTTTAAGTGAATAAATATTTATTCATTTCATAAAAATATTTATTTCCTATCTTTATTAATGTACTAGCGGCCGCCCACGACTTCGTACGCGTGGACCCCGTTTTACCCTTAGGGGTGAAGTTTCGAGTTTTTTAGGGTTTACCCGGAAATTATTCAAACTTTTCTCATTGTAAAAACCATCCTTGGACTTCAACAAACATTTAAAAAAAAGAATTGGTAAAATTGGTCCAGGCGTTGTTGAGTTATGCGCTTACCAACACATTTTGCGATTCATCCCAACTAATATTATAAATGCGAAAGTAACTCTGTCTGTCTGTCTGTCTGTCTGTCTGTCTGTCTGTCTGTCTGTCTGTCTGTCTGTCTGTTACGCTTTCCCGCTTAAACCTCGCAACCGATTTTGATGAAATTTGGCATAGAGATAGTTTGAGTCCCGGGAAAGAAAATAGGATAGTTTTTATCCCGGTTTTTGAAACAGGGACGCGCGCGATAAAGTTTTTCTGTGACAGACAAAATTCCACGTGGGCGAAGCCGCGGGCGGAAAGCTAGTTTTTATATAGATGTACGAGGGCGCATCGAGCTCGAGCAGTTACACCTTATGTAGTGGTTAAGGGTACGTATAATTTTGCAAAAAAATGTGTACTTAAAAAATAATTGCTGATGTAGTAACTTATTGTCTAAATTCTAAAGTATCTTTGCATTCAGATAGTGTTGGGAACCGTTAGGTGGACCAACCTCTTTTGATATTATTGTCTATGTTTTTATACTTTTTTTACTCTTTTCGATACCTTTCGTTTTTAGTTTTTTTAGTATATGTTTTTGATAGCCGTCTGGGAATTTATCGCAGAAATAAACCTTTATTTTAAACCGAAAGTATTTTCTTATTTCCGTACGCCCGAGCGGCTGTCCGCCACAGATAGTGATCGCCAATTATACCCAAATCTGAGTATCTCATTTAATCCCACAGACATAAAACCCGGTACAATAATCCCTTACAAGGTGACGATATCAAGACAAGGAAGAAAACTACTACTGATCGGAGGGTTCAGGTTTTCCAAAGAGAAGCAGTACCGCAACGGGAAGACACGGTGGCACTGTTCGACGCATCACAACAACCAAGTTATAAAGTGCAAAGCGTATGCGCACACGCTGGCTGACGTCATAATACGACTGAGGAACGACCATACACACGGCTTGCCTAACTTTCTGAAGTAATACCAACGATTTTAACAATAAAGACGTTGATCTTATGAACCCAGACAGGGATCAATACCGTATCGTCCTTTCGCCGCGCTGTCTACCGCGAGGCGAGGCATTAAAGGCTTCGGCAGACCAAACGCGGGGCAGTAGCAGCGCAGTTTGAATGCGGGCCCGCGCAAGTTGTAATACAAGATACTCTTTGAAGTGTGTCACACCGAATTTGAACCCGGGCCCGCGCTCCAACCGCGCCGCACTGTAACTGCCGAACGATAAACCAGGCGGCGCGGGAGCGGGACAGAAGCGGCGCGAGCGCGGGCCCGCGCTGTTGTATTATTATGGCGGCCATATTAGTATGACACACCGGAGGCAGGGCGGTAGCAGCGCGTTGAAAGCGGTTTTCGAATTTTGAATTTTTTGACAACCGCCCGCGTTGCTACTGCTTTGAAACTGCGCTGACTTCAGTGTGCCTACTGCCGCACTGCAACTGACCCGCACTGCTTCTGACCCGCGTTTGGTTTGTGGAAGCCCTTACGCTACGTATTCACAAACATTACTATGAGGTCTCACAGTGCGCGTGGACGCACAGGTTGACACACGAACCATCACAGAGCTCTATTCAACGCTGTGCGTTCGATTTGATGCTTCACTTAAGCAAGCAATGTGAATACATGCGTTAATGTGCGGTGCGTTGCAGTACGGAGTTTCTGAATACAAAGAATACTGACCACCTCGAGTTGATACGGTTACGATCCGTTTCCGGGTTGATAAGTGTGCTTTGTATATGTAGGAAAAGCACTGCAGCGTCTGTAATTTCATGTTATTTACCAGATGTAGAATTTTTACCTCTCTTTTTGCATTTTTAACCAAATGACATTACAACTCTAGAAAATAAGCTAATTATAATTATACTTTATTCATTTGTTTTTATTGTAGATTTGTGCGGGTTGCACCAATCGTCAGTGTCAAGTTAATTACTTACAATTCATTTAGTTTAAGTCATAACGAGTACTGCGATCAAGTATTCTTGAGAATTTGCATAGATGATGCACTATTTTGTTTCTTTTAACTAGTCCAATAGTATTACCAGACATATTACCGTTTTAATCGATACTGTATCTACCTGTGTGTTACCAATGATGACGAAACAATTGAAATATTACCTTTTTTTAATCCATTTTACTTGTTTTGTCATTTTACCATAGCCTTTCTATAATGTTAGATGTCTCACAAGACCGGTTTTTTTTTTAAATTTGGCTTTGGTGAGCTCGTCTTTTGGTCAAGTATGAACTTTTAAAATGTTCTATACATTAGTAGAATATGACACTATAGCTGGAAATCTCAATTCAAAAACCGGGCCATATTACCTGATACTTGATTCGAATGTTGATTATCCATTTTATCTAGGTGCGTTCGAGATGGTGATGTCCCGAAAAGGCAAACCGATGATCAAGATTGGTGGATACTCCTACAAGAGTGTGCCCTCGAACACTCCCAAGACACGATGGGTGTGCTCCACACACCACAACCAAGGATGCAGGGCTAACGTCATCACTTTCGACAGCGAAATTATCAAGTCTAATACTAAACACACTCATGATTTTAATAAAACTGTTAATTATTACACGCCAGATAAGTTCTAAATTGCAAACGTGTCAGGGCAAGGGCAGCGTGGAATGTCCACCCACAAACTAGGAATGTTATGGACATGTAGTTTCGGTTATGGATACGGTTACGGATATAGGAATAATATTATACCGGTTTCGTTTACAGTTACGGATATTTTTTTATTTCGGATATCCGAAAGTTTCGGTTACGGTTACGGATATCTGTGCTTTAGAATGCAATTAGCAATAGTCGTCCAACACGGTTCATTTATGGCCGCACACTTTACATCTAATAAAAAGATAAAAATTGATACTAAATGGCATTATAATGGCAAATCAGGCTGTTATGCCTTTACATATAATGCTATAGGTACCAAAAAACAATTTAAATTTCCTACATCTGAAACTATCCGAAACTTTTGAATCGGTTACGGTTACGGTTTCGGATATTTTTTTATTTTGGATATCCGAAAGTTTCGGTTACGGTTACGGATATCCATAACATCCCTGCCACAAAGTACATAGACAGTTGTCCTCAGAAGGAAGATACTGGATGCAGGCCGCTGCCAACCGGACAATCTGAAAATCATTGGGTGAGGCCTATCCAGAAGTGGACGTCCTGAGGCTGAAATGTTGATGATGACAATGAAAGTTCTTTTACGTAAATAATTGTGTCTTAATACAAAAAAGTTAAACGTCATACCAAATGTCAATTTAAAGTAAGAGTAACTAGAGTTTAACTTTTTGTAATAAGGGGGTTTTGCAGTGACAACAGACTAGATATTTCATTTATTAAGTACATATACAGAACGTATTTTCAAGCGTGGTTAAAAATAGTAATATATTTTTACAAAGTGTAAGATAATAAGTCAGTCAATCAATCAATGCTTTACTATATTATTCTGTGTGTCATTACTTCATAGACTGATAAGTATTTTTTAAATAAACGTACTGAAAGTTTCTTTTACGAGTACTTCTTTGTTTTTTTCTTTGAGTTCTGTTATGTCAATTTAAACTAGTGATCAACGCGAATTTAACTTTGGTCGCGCGTCCTGTTCAGCTAAAGCTTCAGCCAAACCAACGCGAAATGACAGGACGCGCACCCTGTCTTTGGCCTATTCACGCGCAGTGGTCGCCATCACCGACGCGATCTGCACGCGTTGGTTTGGCTGAAGCTTAAATCGTTTTGTATGTTACCTGCGTGCATGCGTGCTCCAAGCGTTCATTGCCGCGTACGCGTCTAGTAGGTAGGTAACCTACGCTGAGCCGCCATGGACAGTGATGATTATGTTCATTTTCAGGTACTATGCAGTTCATAGTATCGCAAAGGGGTAAACGGATGCTCTGCCATAACGGGTGGAGATATCGCTTCTCCTATAAAAAGGGAGGGATAACCCGGTGGCGCTGCCACTCGGCCCGCTGGCGCTGTCCTGCTTACGTATTTACAGAAAAAGATGTTGTTGTGTCATTCAATGATAATCATAGTCATAGTAAGAATAATAAGAATAAATGATTTTTAAAAGGTTTCTTAGTGACTAATATATGTATATTTTTCCAGTTTTCATTGATGCTCCGTTACTATTAGTCGTAGCGTGATGGTGTATAGCTACATTCCTTGATGAATGGCGAACAGATTAGCTCGTTCAAGCAAACAAACTCTTCAGCTTTATTATATTAAGTACAGATTTGTATTTCACAAAATAATTAACACCTCGTGCTAAGCTAAATAAGTATGCTTGTGTTACGAGTGGGTTCACTACCTACAATAGTCCATCGGGCGGCGAGGTTCGAATGCGTACTTTATAAAGGCTTGGGCAGACCAAACGCGGGGCAGTAGCAGCGCAGTTTGAATGCGGGCCCGTGCAAGTTGTAATACAAGAAACTCTTTGAAGTGTGTCACACTAAATTTGAACGCGGGCCCGCGCTGCACTAAAACTGCCGAACGACAAACGAGGCGGCACGGGTGCGGGACAGAAACGGCGCGAACGCGGGCCCGCGCTGTTGTATTACTATAGCGGCCATATTAGCATGACACACCGGACGCCGGTTGCAACTGCTTTGAAACTGCGCTGCTTTCAGTGTGCCTCAGCCGCACTGCAACTGACCCGCACTGCTTCTGACCCGCGTTTGGTCTGTGGAAGGCTTAAATCTTGATTCGGCCATTCCGACACCAACACCATTGCGCTATTGTCGCTAGTATCCTTTATGTGTAACCCTGAAGATTGTAAGAATAACATGTTGATAAAATTTCAGATACGCAGTTCATAATATCGCAAAAAGGTAAACGGATGCTGTACCACAATGAGAGGAGGTATAGATTCTGCTCTAAGTCAAGAGCGAAGACTCGCTGGCGGTGCTCCACTACCGGATGCCGTGCTTACGTCCACACAGTTAAAGATGTTGTGGTATCAGTTCATGATCAACATAATCATAAGTATAAGAATAAATGTTAATTGTTGAAGTGATTTTCTTGTATTAGCTTTCTTTTTCGCGTTAGACCCCGTTTCCACCACAGTGAAGAGGAGAAGAGATGTGTTTCTCTTCGCATCTCTTCTTTCTGCTTTGGTGGAACCTTGGCCTTAAACTTTGGACCCCCATTTCATCTACTTATAGCGGATGACTGTTACAGTTCACAGTACCTTGCCTTATACAGATTCATTGAGAATTTGAGACGCTTCACTGAGACCTGGAAAAATTCTAATTCTAATTCTAATTCTAGTCCAAGCGACTAGCGTAAGTAATGAATGAATCTTAAGGTGCGTCTACACCAGGCTTGTGAGGCACGCTCGACATTCTGCTTAATCAAGAGCAGGAAGAACAGGATCCCAAGCATGTCTCGCGAGCACATGCGTCCGGTGTGGACGCACCTTCAAAGGTGTTGAATTGGCAGTCTTGACACAAATTGGTTTTTAGTTGTAACATAATCTTTTTCAACGGTTTTTAGTTGTAACATAATCTTTTTCAAAAGATTTTTTTTTAATGTTGCTTATCTCGCTAACCCCTTGTGGTAATCTGAATATTATTATGCTTGTGTTTCGAATGGGTTCACTATAGAAGTCGAGCGGTGGGGTTCGAACCCGGGTTCCTGGGATCACGAGTCGGCCAATCTGATACCTTCACCGTTCGGTTATTGTCACCAGTGTGCTTACCATGAGTTTACGTTAGGTGTGCTCGCTAGCGACTGCGTAAAAAAATGACATTTAATTGTATGACATATTGTGCAGCGCCCCTAGCGGCTACTTTCAAGAAACAAAATCTTCATAGAGATTTTTGACGTACTCGCTAGCGAGCACACCTAACGTAAACTCATGGTAGGTACACTGTATCCATTATGCGAAGTTTAGACTAGCAATAAAACTTGCAGAAGTTGACTACCATAAGCTGTTTACCACTGCTGTGATAATCCAAGTTCCAACTTCTGCAAGATTTACATAGTGGTGACAGTTTGCGGAAGTCAACTTCCGTAAGTTTTACTGCTAGTCTAAACCTCGCTTTAAATGTTAAATTAGTGTTCATTTAAAAGGTCTAAATCTATATACTAACTTTTATACCATTTCAGGTTCGTTAGCGGAATATTATTTTATAATATCGAAAAAGGGGAAGCGAATGCTGGTTTATGACGGACATAGGTTCCGGTTCTCCATCAAGACCAGCGTCAAGGAGCGGTGGAGGTGCTCCACGAGGTTCTGTCGTGCTGTCATACATACAGTTGAAGAGCAAATAGTTATGGTTAATAATAAACATACCCATGAGTGAAATTATTTGGTGTTAGGGCTTGTTAGGATCCCGTTTAGTACTTAGTATCCGTGTTTAATGTTAACCTTCACACGAACACCGTTTGCGGAGTCCCGAAAAGTGCTGGAAATCCTGAATTACTGGATACCGCAGAACTGGATTGCCGTGGGAACGAGCTCTTACTTGTGAAAAAAAATTGTAAACCGCTTGCTGAGGTTTTTAGGGCTTACTGAACAAGAGTGTACGGTCGACAGCACGTCAACGTAAACACTGCGGTATCTTACGTAGTTGCGATAGGGGCGAGTTTGCAACGAAAATGTATAGCTTGATGTGCTGTACTTGGTTTTGTGTTGACTTAAAATATTTATTAACTACATATTTACTTTAAAAGTCTATCACTTACCAATTTACTTTTGGTACTCCGTGGTACATAGTAATAATAATGTGTTCCTGCAAATAAATGTTTTATGTGTGTATCTATCTAAAACCTTTTAACCTGTGCAGGTGCCCAAAAATGGATAACAGGGAGAGGAAACTTGCACACTTGATGTTTAAATTATTACAGTATTCGTAAAACTTCATGTTTGATGTATTGATCTAGTAAATAAGACACTATTTATCAAATTATATGTGTTTGTCACAAAATCGAATTGATCACAATTTTAGAAGATACCAAAATTTTTTAGCTTGATGTTCCATCGTATTATCCTTAAAACTATAAGTTGACCTTTGAGAGATGTGTAAATATTATTTATTTGTACAATTAATTTATGTGTGTTTAGAAATTATTAATAGAGATAGACAAGCGGCTGGGTCTAGGGTTGCCAGGTCCAAAAACACAAAAGCCGGACTCTATGCTTCTTTTGGCCGGACATTTTCCCCTAAAACCCGGACATGTCGTCGCGGGGGGGGGTGCAATTAGCGTCATAGCACACGAGTGAGTACTATCATCGGTTGCCCAACATCCTGATTCTGTACTCGACTTTTGCGTTTTACTGGCCACATAAAAAGCCTAACAAAAGCCGGACAGGCCGGACAAGACCGTAAAAAGCCGGACAAGACCGTAAAAAGCCGGACGCCTGGCAACCCTAGCTGGGTCGAGTGTAGAAGTGGAGTCATTGTAAATTTACTCGAAAAGGAAATAAATATTGTCCAGAAATGTTCTTACATTTGCTATTAAAAAATCGTTACTCTAATACATCATTATGACTCTGAAGAAAAGCAAATTTTGATTTCGACTGTATATTTTCCTACTGTTTTATTTTACAAATAATGTCTTAAAACTTAATTGCACATAATAATAATAATATTTAGTAGCACTGCACGTTGCTTATTTAACCTTTACTTTCCTTCATACAGGTCTACAATATTTTTTTCTTTTCAGATGGAAAACCCTCTCGCGGTGGCCAGAGTAATTTTTCCGGTTACCGGTTCCTGAAATATAACGGTTTTACCTATTACGTCATGCGTTCAGGAGTAAGGCAGCTATGGGGTTGCTCCACTGGGGTCCAGCAAGGGTGCCCTGCAATGATCAACACTGTGGAAGACAAGGTCACGAGTGTCCGTTTCAAGCACAACCATGAACCGCTTTCGTCTTCAGATGAAGATGAATTGGAATAAGACGTTTAATAGCATTTTGTATGCGCCAATAGAATTTAAACGTTTATAATGCGAACAGCTTGGGACTGGAATTCGCTGCCTGCTGCTGTATTTCCTGAACACTATAATCCGGGCGTTTTCAAGGCGAGAGTGAATAGGCACTTACAGGGCAGATATGTACCATCCTAGACTGCATCTCACTTAACACCAGGTGCGATTGCGGTCAAATACCTGCCTTGTCTAGCATAAAAAAAAACGCTTCGAGGACAGACTCAGTATTTAAGCCCGGTTTCCACCAAAGCCAAGCGGAGCGGAGAAAAGAGGATGTGTCGAAGCGGATAGGAGATGTGGAAATAATTAAATCTGATCATTAAAAACACTTTTCCGTTTCGCTCCGCCTTGGTAAAATCCAGGCCTAATTCGCTTTGAAATCTTTACCGAAGACGGACTTCACTGTTATTAGGCATCTTTTTTTAAAAGAGTTTCTATTGGCGCAGAGTAATAATAATATGTACCTTGTATATTATCTTGTATTTATAAGGCCACTAACCGCAAAGCGTTATTGACACGACTGCGTTAGCTGGTTTTTTTAAAACTTTTATAGGTAACTTTAATCTTTTTGACAAGTATTGTGTATGTAGTAAAAGCTTGACCAGCTTTTTCAGAAATAAAATCACGAGGTGCAGGGTAGAAATTATATTTCCAATAATTATTGCTCGATGGTTAGCAAAGAAGTGAATACATNAATACCAAGCCTTAAATCCCTGATCGGCCATCATCTGGTTCGATTTGAAAATTTATTTTTGTGTTGGATAGCCCATTTATCGAGGCTTTAGGCTATAAACATTACCCTACAGCCAATAGAGGCGGAGCAGTAAAGAAAAATGTTGCAAAAACGGGAAATATTATTCAAACTATTTTCACGCGTACGAAATCACAGCTAGTGGTCAATATACAGGGTGTTTCATTTCAAAGATTATATAACGTCTAAAAGAGCTATAGCGCAGTAAGTTTACTTGAATTTGAACTGTTGTTGTTCAAACAAACGGTGTTTTGAAGAAACGCGGGAGACAAAACATAAAGCTGTGTACATAACAAAAACAAGTTTTGTTTAAAATTTTCAGATTTTTGTTAACTGTTAATTCATATAATTCATTTTTTTCCTTTCTGTTTAATATTTTGTCATACTTAAAACACCTCAAAATAAAAACAAATGTTTTCTTGTTGCCGATTTTATAAGGGGAGAATTTCTGTTTCTTTTATAGGAAAGATGTTTATTGTCACATGGCCTTCTCTAAATATCAACCAAAAACAAAAAGAATACTTATTTTTATTTATCTTATCTAACAAACAGTCTTATTTTCTTCGATCGGTTTGCCAGCTTATTGTCATTTTTACTTCTCTTAGATTTGATTTGTGAACTTATTCCACTGTGAACACGGCTTTACTGTAAACATTACGATTGGTTTCTTGAGCATTGATCCCACACCGTTTACATACAGTAACTGGAACGATAGAGTTTTTTGTGCAATTCTTTTCTTTTTTTTTCTTTTACATTTTTTTTAATTTTTTTAAATGTAAAAATGTGGTAATGGTGAGACGATGTATTTCTTGCTCTTTTTCCTTTTATTTGGAAATGTTTTTGCTGTTAAGCCTAAACTTGAGTGTGGGTATAAGGTATGTAAGATTAATTATCTACTTAACTACCTATACTAATAATAAAGCTTAAGAGTTTGTAGGTTTGTTTGGACAATGTGCTAATCTCAGGAACTACTGGTTCGATTTGAAATATTTTTGTGTTGGATATGGATAGCCCATACCATTAATTATTTATTTATATAGGAAGGCTATAATAGAAACATCACGCTACGACCAATAAGAGCGAAACATCAATGAAAAATTTTGTAAAAACCGGAAAAAATGGAAGCGAGCTTCACCCGCAATCCTCAACCACGGGGAAAATCCAGTCTCTACCTACTTCTCTCACTTATAAAAGCTTGACCAGCTTTTTCAGAAATAAAATCACGAGGTGCAGGGTAGAAATTATATTTCCAATAATTATTGCTCGATGGTTAGCAAAGAAGTGAATACATTTTCACCGTGATCGTTAATGTTAACTTCTAAAAACAGTGTTGCCAACATGGAAAAATAAAGTAATAACGGTTATTTCGTTATTTTACCGGTAATGTTAAAATAACGAAGTAACGTAACATGTAAAATAAAATACGACGGTTATTTCGATATTTAAATGGAATTGTTTAAATAACGAAATAATGCAATACCTTACTTAAAATATAATTTCGTTATTTCAACAGAAACGTTCAAATAACGAAATGACCATGACCATTATCATGACCATAACATTAAATAATTTGATATTAAGGCTATCTTAGCAATGAAACAAGTATTAAATTACGCTAAATCTAACATTCGGCCATCCTGATAATATAAAGTTTGTCCTCAAACTTCACAATTTTAACAATTCAGGTACTCTTATATTTTCATATACACATTTTATATACACAATCTACAATCTAAAGTACAATATACCAAAATTAAATCTTGACTGCATCGAAGACTTCACCCAGAAACTAGGTCACCTTCGCCTTCCAGTCAATATCAACATCAACAACAACATCTGCAGTTGACCCCTCACCGCAAAGTCAAGGGCTTAACCAGCCTCAGGACTTCGTGATCGTGCCAACCTTCCAGATTCATCATACCAAGACTGCATCGTGATCCTTCACTCAACTCAAGAGCCAGTCACGCCTTCCAGTCTTTATCATCGTCAACAGACTGCATCGTGAACCTTCACTCTACAGAGAGAGCCAGTCACGCCTTCCAGTCTTTATCATCGTCAACAGACTGCATCGTGAACCTTCACTCTACAGAGAGAGCCAGTCACGCCTTCCAGTCCCATCAAAATCTTGAATTATCGTTAAATTATTCATAATATGTGTGAAATAGTTATACATTTTTATAAATCAGATGCATTATTATTATTGTAACATAAAATATATTCTTACCAATTTGCTAGTAAAAGTAAACTAATAATTATTATTATGCTGTTAATCATTACCATAATGTTATAAGGTTTTTAACGTATCGACTTATAATTATACATATAATTTTTACTTATAACACATAATTATTACTATTTTATTCAGAGAACAATGTGTATTTTTAACTTGACTTATAAAGTATTAATAAATATAATTAACAACGCAATGTCTTTTCATTTATTAGTGGTATCATCCTTTGCTAAAACCTCATTTGCCTCATCTGATGAAGATGAATCACTATCTTTATGTTCATTTGCTATTCTAATCCACGGTTGAATTCGATCCACCGACCAAACGTTAGTATATTTACCCTTAGATATGTTTGTACCTTGAATAGTAGATACTTCATAACGGTCGTTTGGTAGCACTTTAGTGATCCTAAATGGGCCCGTATATTTGGGAAGTAGTTTGCGACTTTTCCCGTCATTGGACGGCAAAGGTTTTAAGATTTTTACCAAATCTCCCTCTGAGTATACATTAGCCTCCTTTCTAGTCTTATTGAACCTACTTTGTTGCTTTAATTGATCGCTATCAATATGTTCACTCATCTCTGTTCTAATAAGTTCAGGCTCTTTGTCGTTATGTCTAGTTTCTACCATGGTTTCCCCAAGTATACCTTCCCCACGATTAAGAGGGCGTTTGCAAAACAATGCTTCCGATGGTATCTTACCTATCCCCTTGTTGATGGTATTATTAAGCCCCCATTGTATTTTTCCTAAATCATGATCCCATTTGTTTTCTCCTAATCGATCCGCGTACGCCCTGAGACTATCTAGTACCGTTCGGTTATAGCGCTCGACCTGACCATTGGCTCGAGGCGCTGATACCGCGTTAAGAGTGTGCTGAATTTCAGATTCTGTACAAAATCGCTTAAATTCACCCGACGTAAAGCATGAACCCCTATCAGTAACTAAACGTAACGGATGTCCAAAAGTATAAAAAATATCCTTTAGGGCTCTGATGGTTGGCAGAGATTTAGTATTACGTAAAGCTTTAATAATACAAAATTTTGTAAACCCATCTACAACTAGGAGCAGGTATTGATGTCCATGGGTACTTTTTACGAATGGACCCAAATGATCCGCATGGACGGTATGGAATGGAATATTAGTTTTTGGGATGCTGTGCAAAAATCCCTCCTTAGGTCCTGCGGGTTCTTTGCCAAACGCGCAGTGTAAGCATGACTTGACATATTTGGTGATGAATTTTTTCATTTTGGGGAACCAAAAATCTCGCTTAATTTTCTCCAATGTTTTATCTATCGAAAAGTGTCCTATCTCGTCATGATTCCGTTGACAAAGTTGCCACCTAGCGCTTTTAGGTACAACCCATTTCAAGCCATCGCCAACCTTTCGATAAAGCCGATTATTTTTCACGATAAAGTTTTGTTTGATATCTACTATATCATTATATTTTGGATCCTCTAGTGCCGATCGAATATGTTGTAATTTAGGGTCAGTTAATTGTAAAGTAAGCAACCAATCGTCTTGAGTAATATTTAGGACACGTGAGAAGTGATCTAGTATATCGCCGTCATCTATACTGGGTAGTGGATTCCTGCTAAGGGCATCCACATGTTGCATTGAATGACCCGGTCTGTATTCAATAGAGCAATCATACTCCTGTAACGCTATCCACCAACGTGCCACTCTTGGGATTATATCTCTTTTCGCGAAGGTGGATCGAAGGGCATTACAGTCAGTGACAATAGTAAAATGTTTACCCAATAAATATACTCTGAAACGGCTCAGGGAGGCAACGACAGCAAGAGTCTCGAGTTCATACGCATGCAACTTTTCCTCATCTATAGTTGTTTTGCGGCTAAAATAAGCAATTGGCTTTAAAAGTGGGGAGTTAGGCTCTTTTTGAAATAAAATTCCACCTAATCCGATTTTAGAGGCGTCACAGTGCAATTCAATTGAGTATTGTGGGTTATATAATGTCAAAATCGGACGTTGTATTAGTTTATCTTTTAAGAATTGAAATGACTCTTTCTGTCGTTGTCCCCATTCCCAAGGTACGGTCTGGCGAGTAAGGTCTGTTAACGGTCTAGCAATGGCAGCGAAGTTCTGAATAAATTTTCTAAAATAACTTGCCAGTCCTACAAATTGCCGAACTTCGTGTACATTACTGGGCTCAGGAAAGGACTTAACGGCCTCTATTTTTATACTACCTGGTCTAATGCCGTCGGCAGATATCTCAAATCCTAAATAATCGATCTGAGTGTCAAAAAAATGACATTTTTGTATATTCAATGTAAGACCAGCTTCTCTCAATAGGACAAAAGTCTGCTCAAGCTTTTTAAGGCAGGTTTCAAAGGTATCACCCGAGACTAAAAGGTCATCCATGTATGCAATAGCGCATCTTTCATGGGCCCTACCGAGCATTTTATTTACTGTCCTCTGAAATACAGCTGGACAATTAGCTAATCCAAACGGGGCTCTTTTGAATTGATACAACCCGTCGGGAGTAATGAATGCTGTGAGGTGTCTACAGTTATCTTTGATAGGGATTTGATAATATCCACTTGACATGTCTAAGCTAACAAAGAATTTATTACCACTCAAAAGGTCAAGCTGATCATCAATTCGTGGCAGTGGATACAAATCCTTAATAGTTTTACGGTTTAATGCTCTGTAATCGACACAAAGTCGATAACCACCTGTCTTCTTAGAGACAAGTAGTACTGGACTTGCATAGGCAGAATCGGACTCTTCTATAATGTCATTATCCTTTAACTCTTTGATCATCTCCCGCACAACATCTTTCTCGGAAATACTTAAGCGGTAAGGGCGATAAACTACCGGAGTTTCGTCAGTCAACTTTATTTCTAATTCACTCAAGTTTGTTTTACCTATTTCCGAGAGGTTTTTAGCAAAACAGTCCCTGTATTTTTCTACTAAGCTGTAAACTTTTTCTTTTTGGTCAGTATTTAGGTTTTGATTAACTTTAATCTCGTCTCTATCAATAGGATCATTTAAACATGTTTTTAAACACTTTAATTTATCTTGATTTACAAAATCGACAGGAGTTGTATCGATACAAGCTGGATATGCCCGAGTTATTAGGAAATCTTTAAGAAAATAAAGAGGTTGACTTGAACTATTAACATTCATTATTACCAATTGACACCTATTATTTTTAAGTTTATATATTCCTTCTTGTACACAATATTCATTTCCTTCCTTAGTTCGATAACTGCCCCTAACGTAAATATCAGAATCTTTTAAGTCCTTGCAATAGCAATCCAATAAGTCAATTCCAGTTACCTCGAAATCAGATAAAACGTACAACTCAACCTTTTTATGCTCTAAATTGTCATGTTCCACGTTAGGTAATTCGTCAGGAATAGCACGGGACATTATGTGTAAAGCACTGGCGGTTTTAGTAATTAATATTTGTGGCAACTCGGTAAAGTNTCAGGTAAGTTGCAGGCTAAGAGCTTCTTCATTATGGACAAAAAAGCGTTTATGAACAGCTAAAAGCAAGATGGATGATGGAGCGATAGATGCAGGCCGCTACCGACCGATCTTTACGGAAATCATTGGGGGAGGCCTATGTTCAGCAGTGGACGTCCTATGACTGAAATGATGATGATGAAGATGGATGAGTCATGCAAGTGGCAGTGGGCGGGGCACATAGCTCGAAGAGCTGATGGCCGCTGGGGCAGGAAAGTTCTTGAGTGGCGACCACGAGCTGGAAGATGTAGCGTGGGCAGGCCTCCNGCCACTGAACAGATTTATTTAGATAAAATATATAAAAATACGTTGGAAACCTATACGGAAAACATAGGATGGTTTTTAGTCCGCTCTTTGTAAGAGAAAAGTCTTCTGTGATATACCAAAATTCACACGGGTGAAGCAACGGGCAACGCTAGCTATCCCTATGTGTGTACCTATTATTTACCTATTATTTGGACGCGGATATGAGCGGGCACTAAGAAACATCTTAGTTTCAGCGGACAGTCAAAAAAATTCGAAAAAATTAGGAACATCATAATAAGTAGGTACAAAATTCTGTGCAACGGAAATCCCTTAAATAATAAGAGGTTGAATTTTCAACACGCTCCCTAAAAAAACTAATTTTGTTCCCACTTTTTAAAGTTCCAAAATTTACCTTAGCAATTCCACATCGCGCGGTTGCTCGTAAAATAAATACGTAACGTTACTCCTCCTGGTGGAATTCGGCTGAAATTTCCTGGAATATTTCAGGATGCTTTTATAGCAGAAGCGCCGTTGTGTCATGAGTGTATAATTCGCACCTTGGCCCTTAACGCAAGTAGGTATAAAAGAAAAAATATATCCACACTTAGGCAGGGTTGCATCATCTTACTTTCACTGTATCAATCGCAACAATTAACCTAGAAATTAGCACGGCACTAAAGAAATATATTCAAAACTGCCACGCGGTCTCGTGCCAGATGGGCGTCTTAAAGGCCACCTATCAACGGGAGCGGGTGGTAAGTAACTTGCTTCCGAATGTATTGTAACTTCCTACTTTTTTATATTTTTAAACCGGCAGACAGTGGTGACTGAGTTTGTTGCGGCGCTTCTTAAGAGCATTTGACGATTTGCAAGTACTAATTTAATTAGTCTAAACAAGTAAAGAAAAATTTTGATTTTGATTTTTTGACTGTGACAAACATCAAAAATCTGTCAAACTACATACAAAAACACCGGTTATCGTAATAGTTACCGTCAAAGTTAGATGGTGCAACTTAGCCTCTTTATCGTCGTCTTCCAGCGAACGCAGAAGTGAATCAAAATGATTGGTTGGGAATCAACCCCTGAATTGATTAAGTACTAACTTTAAAGGTAATTACATCCTCGCCACGTAGCTATTGAATTGTCTAAACGCGCATATCTCTATCATAACTGTTGTTATCGTAAATTCGTGATACAGAACGACGAATACATGAATGATCATTTATTTTCGTCGCACATCGAATAGCACATAGCAGCCGAAACGTCAAGCCGTGAATACATTATGTAACTCATATAAAAAAATGACACGTTGAGACCCGTGTTTCTCTATTTTAGTTAAATTAAGTAGCATTACCCTCTTTTCAGTACTCAAGAATAACGCATCCGTCTGAAAATTGTTGGCGCAATAAAAATGCAAAGGCGAACCCTATCAAAAGGTCATTACCGATATTTCAAAAGCAAAGTAAATGTAAATCGAAATCTTCCTTTAAACTTTAATATTGCTAGGCTAGGGTTGCCTATCGCCCGGATTTGTCCCTTCTAAAGTAATACTAGCATAGTACTTTGTTTTATGTATTTACCACACAAATTAACCGCCTCTGTGGTCTAGTGGTAAAGCAACCTGCTTCAGACCCAGAGGTCCCGGGTTCGATTTCCAGTGGGGGCAGATTTTTCTGTTCGGTTTGGTTGGTGGTAGAGCTTGTTCTAAGTCCGCCTGGCTAGCTCCCAGCATCGTACCTAAGTCTGTCGCCATAACAACAATGTTAACAGCATTGTGTTCCGGCAGTTAAGAGGTAAGATAGCAAGTTCCTCCGTGGTTGAAGATCGGGTGAAGCTCGCTTCCACCTTCAGCCTGATCGTCACTTACCATTCAGGTGAGATACAAGCCAAGAGCTTCTTCGTTATGGATAAAAAAAATTAGATGCAAGCAGTCTACACACCAAACCCACCAGAACCGTCGACTGTTGATGTCATGTTGTCAAAAGTCGTAGAAAGTAATTCACCGACATATTTTTTTTTAAATAAAGCCCCCGCGTCAATCCGCTGGGCTGTCGGCGGGGTTGACAAGTAGAGTTCTTATTACTAACATCACTTTATTTTTAGGCCTATAAAATTAATAAACATTGTGACGTAACATAGTGCAACAGTATCCGTATCTTCTACAGCGTGGAGACACATGTTTAATGTCCATATGGTCAGAATGGTCACTCATATATTTACAACCGCAGCGATGGTAGCCTAACTGTTGTGATCAACTGACGCTGTTCACAAACATTATTATGAGGTCTCACAGTGCGCGTGGACGCATGAACCAATCATAGAGCTCTATTCTACGCTGTGCGTTCGATTTGCTGCTTCACTTAAGCAAGCATCGTTACTGGCGTGAGTAACAACCCTACGCTCACCACAGAGGGGTAGACTAGACCTCAGTAAAGGTATTCTTCATCAACAGCCCTTTACAGTCCACTGCTGGACTATGAGCCTCCTCCACTATGGTGGAGGGATTTGCCATAATCTCCACGCTTGGCAGGCGGGTTGGAGATCGCAGTTTAAAAGATTGATGTTTTTCAGAGAGCGCTGCTGCCCATTCTCTGTTTGTTGTGTAGTCCCTAAGTCGCCTCTTACGACACCCGCGGGAAGAGTAGGGGTTGGTGACAAATGTATTCTACTCTGCCGTCACCACACGGAGACACATGTTTAATGTCCATATGGTCAGAATGGTCACTCATATATTTACAACCGCAGCGATGGTAGCCTAACTGTTGTGATCAACTGACGCTGTTCACAAACATTATTATGAGGTCTCACAGTGCGCGTGGACGCATGAACCAATCATAGAGCTCTATTCTACGCTGTGCGTTCGATTTGCTGCTTCACTTAAGCAAGCATCGTTACTGGCGTGAGTAACAACCCTACGCTCACCACAGAGGGGTAGACTAGACCTCAGTAAAGGTATTCTTATTTGAACCCAATGAAATTGCTTCTAATTCCCTTTGACGCTGCGTCTCTTTCATACCAGGAATGATAGAGCGAGACGAGAGATCGCCTCAATATCGGAAGGTAACGAGACTTGTATGAAAAGGTTTTTGAAGCAAATATCGAAGACCCTTTGGACTGTACCTTACAAACACTGAAAAAGTTTATATGTATAGGGGTAGAACGTACTACTTTGATAAAATATAAAGGCATGTATTTAAATGATCTTTTTAAATTAGCAAAAACGGCAAATAAAAAAATCTAAATGGTCATCTATTTTACCTCTTTTGAACTACGCAAAAAAATTTTGAGATGTAAAAATTATATCTGATCGTTACTTGTTGGTCCTCAAATACAAAAGAAATGAGCACCAAATATTCAATATTGTGATACTTTTTTAAATAATTCGATTTGTATAAATTATTTTTTGTCTATATCAAATAATCTTCAAAATAATTATGTTATGGTACTTATTTTTATTAAATTGTAGTCAAAGGATGGAAACTATTTAAAGGCACTTGATGTTCAAAGATTTTTTTTATTAAAAAAGCATACTTAACACGTTCACACCGCGTTATCGGGTCGAATTGACCTTTGGTGCTGGATGCGTTGGTGCGGGATGGATATATTCGGTCTTTTCAGTAGTACGAAAGATAAATATTGTTTTGCAATTGTTNAAAAATATTATCTAAGCAAGTAGCTGATGTTGGAGTGATTCTAGTAGGCTCATTGAAGAGGTTTAATAAGTTAAAAGATTTAAACAGGTTTAAGAATCTTATTTTATACTAGCTGACCCGGCGAACTTCGTACCGCCTTAGCGTAGAGATTTTCTTTATATTTTTTTCCGTAAAAACCTTGTACAGAGTATTAGAAAACTACAAAAAAAAAATCAGCCAAATCGGTCAAGCCGTTTTCATGTTATGTCGTGACAACGGAAAACGGGTTTCATTTTTATATATATAGATTGAGTATTATCTAATAAATCTATATTAAAATCTCCACATACAACCACTTTCTTATTTGATTTAAATACCTTTTTTAAGACTTCCTCCATAGTGGATTCGAATAATAGGTAATTTGCAGATGGGGGCTTGTCACACTTATAATTATAGGTATACTGCTCTAGCTCTGCACACGCAAGCTCAATAGTTCGTTCGACTGAGAGTGAAACAATATCTTTCCTTTCTTTGCATTTAAATTGGTTATTTAATAGTATGAGTGACNTACTAATGCTTTAAGTACACATTGGAACTAAATGTGAACTCTTAAATGGAGTAAAATGTTACTTGGGCTTAACATCAGGTATGCCTACACGGAAATGCATATAGTAGATTGTAATACTCGGGGTTATGGCAAGCTAGAAGTCAACAGAACGAGCACCCAAACCAAAGCCCATAACCAAAGCAAAAGAAAAAGGACACCCAAAAATACCAACATTATTTGAATGTTACAGAAATTAGATCAGACCCCGGCTACACAGGAGCTGCACCGATGGGAACCAGAAGTAAAAGACTAACGCTTAGCAATATGCCACTTCTATTACAAGGCAATAATGCTGTAAAGGTCGCCAAACGACGCTACTATAGTGTCACCCTGAGCAGAAGCTAGAATAAGACTTTACGAGCCGTCATAGGCCTCAGACATGGCTTATGTAACGACCCCTGCCAGTGGCGCTAACTGGGATCGACGGCTTAGCTTGTCCTTCGAAGGACAGACATAGGACCAAAAGGGATTGTAGGCAGGTAGTGTATCTAGGCAGCATCTTTACATTAGGAGCTACCTATACGGTTTAAATATCTGACTGGACAAAAATATTATAAAAAGCTTCTAAAAGTTTTATCTGTAAAAGTGTGCACGGATCCGTCTAAAAGGGAAGGTATATATCAAAGCAAGTTCGACTTCACCCCAGCCGGAACTTGGAGGAGCCCCATGAATTAATATCATGGCTGTTCTATACTGCGTTCCTTGATATATGGTCTCCAGACCTTAAAAGTTACTTTGAAAATTTGCTGAACAATTTGAAAATTCGCAATGCGTTGCCCACTTTTTCTCATCCTGAAATTATATTTCTAAGTAGGTATGGCAATGGATTTTTTAAATTTTTTGAACAAAATTAATATCAATTTCAGATACCCTAATCATGTAAAACAATTGTAAGAAACTTAAATTATCGCATTGTGTCGTTCTTATGCTTTATATTTAGCTCTTTTACAAACTTACGAAATCCGAAACTAGATTCTCAGAGAACTCCTTTAAGTTTTCCCACTTTAACGAGCTCAAGGAAGCAAGCACGAGGATAATGTTTCTGATCTACTCCTCGAATTAATTTTCATACTTCACCTTGATTGAAAAGGTTTCGGAGCTGTAAAGGGGAACTATTTAATCGTTCCTTAGCGCCCAGATTTCCAAAGGGAAACTTTTAACGGCTTTTTTATTGCATTACACTCGCATTCCCAACAAAACGGTGTAAAATTGTCCGATGCAAATTTAATGGACCATCAAGTTTGTAGCAGGTAAAGCGCGAAGTTTATCGCGGACATAATTCGGGGAGAACGGTTAGTTTATGTAACTGGTCGCAAACCCGTGACTCCGGTCGCTATGAATTTATTTAATCAAATTAATTAAGACCGTGTTCTCAAGAGATTAAAGAGATCTCGGTAGGAGAAACACTGGGGGATGACTGGATGAAGATGCAATAAAAAGTCATGAAAAATGACATAAATAATAGAAATCAATCGGATAAAATTGAATATACGGCCGCAATAGTATTTTATAAATATATCTCAAGTATTTCTTAACTTATGATACCGTAGGTATATCATCGATTCTTTCAGGCACTCCAATGAAATTTAAAAAACGGTCATAAACTTCAAAGTTCCAGGAAATCGAAGCTGTACTCCTTGGCCTGTGTCCAAGCGTGCAAACGTACGCCTCGAGGCTCCTGGCGAATTCCAACTCCCACCGGACAGTTCCAGGATTTACGGCTTTCACCGGGTAATGTGCGGTAAGGAGAGTTTGTGATACATTTTAAGCTAACTAAAAGGACCTTCGATAAATCTTGTCATAAACATAAAAAAGTTTCAGTAAAGTGTAAAATAAATGTACCTTTTAAAGAAATTACCATCTTTTTGCAAATCTGTTTCATTTGTTATGGTGTGTGACGCTTCATCACATTCACAAAGCTCACTGTGGCCGAGCCTTTAAGTATTGGTTTTATTTTCAGCTTTTAAGCAGTTTAATTACTTTGCCTTACTACACCCAAAAGCGTAAAAACAACATTTTAAACAAAAATCGAACACTATCAGGCCGCACCAATAATAGAATTTGATAGTCCTAAGCTATAAAAGGAAAGATTTTCACAATGAATTAAGGATAAAATAGAAAACTTAATCGACTAATGAATGTTAACTTCCACAACACCATCCACCACTACTTTACTTTTTTGTATTAGGTATTCTTGAGCGCAAACCCACCAAGTATCTGACCCAAGCGCTTTGCCACATCCTCTAAAATCCTAGAGAATGCTTTATCCAAAACCATTCAAAGCAAAAAGGTGAAAATGTGGTACTCGATGTTAGTGAAAAAAATAGCAATAAAGTTTCTGGTTTCCATTAGAATCGCCGCAACAATTCCATTGCGCCAAACGAAACGGGCACCGTAAAATAAAATCTCTATACAACGTAAGCGGTTTATGAATTTTCTATTTAGCGGTGCCTGGATCGAGATGGGTTTTTTATTCTGCACCAGGAACTATTTTATGCACCTTTTGTTACTTCGCTAGAAACAAAAGTACACGGAACGCGTTTAGCGTATAAAGCTATATTCACACAATATCAGTGAAGCCACAGTTCCGTCACAGTGTCCGCTCAGTTCAGTATCAGCACTGTAGCAGTGTTGCGTCAGTGAAATATTTTGAATATTTTAAAATGTCAGAGAGCTGTTTCAATATTATTGTTCAGAAACTATGAAGTAAGTTATTTTGTTTTTCATGCCGCGGCGGCGTCCGTGATCCCACAAAAATATCGTCGTCAACGAATACGTCCGTGATTGCCGGCGTCGGCACTGACACTGAGAGCACTGTGTCGTCACTGACAGAAGTGGATGGATGCGTTCATAAAAACTGTATGAAAGAATATTTCGCACTGTGCCGGTACTGAGCCTGAACTGTGACTTCACTGATATGTGTGAATTGGCCTTAATTATTTTGCCATCACGTCTAACTCATAATCACAATATTAACATGAATGGTTAGATCCTAGATTACTACGAAAGTCAATCTGAACTCCATTAGGAGTTGGTTAAAACGTAGGTACTACTTTTCTTGAAGAATAAAGTTTACTTCTCTTTCATCATCATCGTCATCTCAATTCTGAACCGTCAATGCTGCTGAACTTTATTACTCTTAGTAGTATGATAGTCTAGTGAGACTAGTGAGAATGATGCCCAACAATCAATGAAAGAATCATTACCTACTAAAGGATTACCTACTAAATCAGCATGTTTGTTGATTATTTATTTATTTAATTTAATTACAAGGTTAGGCTTATAATCTAACATTTCTTATATCACTAAACATAAAAATGTTTGTTGTGACATTGCACATTCATCGCAATAGCTTATAAGTATAAAAAATTTATATTATAGGAAGGCGGTAGGTATCAATAAATTTGCCAGCTGGCTGGAGGTGAGTCGCACGACGCGATACTACGTCGACTCGGGTCGAGCGTTCCGCTATTTATTTTTTTGCAACGTACCTACAGGGTGTCTTCATGTTTATGTAATACAAGTTATACTTGTTCCAAAGAAATATATATTTTTTTATTTTATTTTAGTTAGTAAACTAGTATGACTCTGTGTACGATGTGTAATAAGTGCATAGTTTGGTCAGAGGAAAGTTTTGTTATAGTTTTAGTAATTTATATTAAGGTAGTTAAGGGTAAGTTTTATCATTGTGTTATGTTATTTGTAGTTCAATTAATATTTATAGATTAGGTAGATTAATGGGTATTTAGCAACACGACGGTATGTTGATTATAAATTATNGACATATGTATTTTTCAACTATTTTATTAATTGATGGTAATATAGTTATTGGCCGATAGTTGTCATAGCAATTGTGAGGTCCTTTTTTATATATAGGTCTAACTATACCTTTCTTTAGGCTATCTGGATAAGTACCTGTTTTTATAGAAGTGTTAATAAGATTTGTTATAACTCCTACAATGTTTTCTAATATGTGATTGATGTCTATCATACGTATTTGGTCATGACCTGGTGCTTTGTGTATGTTTATGTTTTTTATTATTTTACTGACATCTTGCCGGGTTGCCTTTTTAGGGTATATAGATCGGTCTACCCTACGAGAGTATTGTGCTTTGTCTAGTAAGGGTCTGTTACATGTTGGCAAAATGGACTTTACGTTACGGTCAAACGATTGAGCAAAATTGTCAGATAAAATAACTTCACTTATACCGTCAAAAGCCCTACTGATGACGTCATCCACCGATTTAGTTATTCTTCCAGCTATTTTATTTAATATTTTCCACATTTGTTTAAGATTATTCTTATTTTTGGTTATTAGTTTGTTATAATATTTATTTCTAGCATCGTTAACGATTTTATTAGTTTTATTGCGTAATTTATTATACTCTAATCTTAATACCATATTGTTCACGTCTTTTTTACACTCCTTAAAAAGATTGTCCCTGGCGAGACATGACGAAATTACTTTATTATTTATCCACTCTTCTCTTGTTTTTTTAATGTTACCAACCCNCACGTCACTCATATACTACGGATAATTATGTGCATAAATTAAACAATGCGAAATTACCTAGCCGCGCTACGGACGTACTCAATCGCCTACGTACGAACCACTTAAATCCGGAGGAGCGCGCCAATTTACAAACACTCTGCGCTAAATATGCCGATATTTTCTATATAGATGGGGAAGCCCTAACCTTTACTAATAAAATAAAACATCAAATTAAGACCACAGATGAGCTGCCCATTTATACAAAAAGCTACCGGTATCCATACATCCATAGAAATGAGGTTAAAGACCAAATAAATAAGATGTTAAGTCAAGGTATCATTCGACCTTCAGCTTCGGCCTGGAGCTCTCCCATATGGATAGTTCCTAAGAAAGCTGACGCTTCGGGGAAGCCCAAATGGCGCTTGGTCGTCGACTTCCGTAAATTAAATGAAAAAACTTACGATGATAAGTATCCCATTCCGAACATCAATGATGTCCTTGATAAATTAGGCAACTGCCAATATTTTTCAACCCTCGACCTTGCAAGTGGGTTTTATCAAGTAGAGATGCACCCTGATGACATTCCCAAAACCGCGTTCAATGTAGAGAACGGGCACTATGAATTTTTACGTATGCCGATGGGCCTAAAGAATTCTCCTTCTACATTTCAACGTGTGATGGACAATGTCCTTAAAGACCTTCAGAATACTGTCTGCCTAGTATACCTTGATGACATCGTCGTCTTCAGCACCAGCCTACAGGAACACATGGTTAACCTTGAAAAGGTCTTCTCAAGATTACGCGATTCAAATTTCAAAGTCCAAATGGACAAGTCAGAATTCCTCAAATTAGAGACTGCTTACCTTGGGCATATCATCTCTAGAGACGGTATTAAACCGAATCCCGACAAAATTGACGCTATCCAGAAATATCCGTTGCCAAGGACATCTAAAGAAATCAAGCAATTTCTAGGTCTCGTTGGTTATTATAGAAAATTCATACCGGATTTTGCGCGTATTACTAAGCCTCTTACTCAATGTCTCAAGAAAGGTAGGAAAGTTATTGTAGATTCCTCATACACCGACTGTTTTGAGAAGTGCAAACAACTCTTAACAAACGATCCAATCTTACAATACCCAGACTTCACGCGAGATTTCATCTTAACTACAGATGCCTCTAATGTGGCCCTAGGCGCGATCCTATCTCAAGGAACTGGTGGTACAGATAAACCAGTTTGTTACGCGTCGCGTACTCTTAACGAAAGCGAGATGAACTACAGCACTATCGAAAAGGAGCTACTTGCGATAGTATGGGCGACTAAATATTTTAGGCCTTATCTATTCGGACGAAAGTTCAAAATCATTACGGATCATAAGCCATTACAATGGATTATGAACCTTAAGGAGCCGAACTCACGTTTGACTAGATGGAGACTCAAACTATCTGAGTATGATTTTACTGTAGTTTATAAAAAAGGGCAATCCAATACCAACGCCGATGCTCTTTCGCGAATCGAGATACACAATGAGGAAACAGATTCCATGGCCGTCAACGCGTCTGAACGACCGCCATCTGTAGCTAATTCATCAACAGTATCCGCGCATACTAGTAGAGAAAACCCTATACTTGAAATTCCAATAGTAGATGAACCGTTAAATAAATTTCATAGGCAGATCGTAATATCAGTAGTAGGTGATATCAAGAAACGTCCCACAACTTCCAAACCATTCGATACTCATACAAGAACCGCTGTACAAGTATCCCAATCAAATTTAGAAAGCGATATCGTTAATCTAATCAAAGAATACGTCAACCCAAAAGTAAAAACTGCTCTATTGATAAATCCCCCATTAGCAATGTATGACATCATACCAATTATTCAAAATACGTTTAAAAATTCAGCAATGCACTTAGTACTAACTAAAACTGAAGTCGAGAACGTGAGAGAATATCTCAGGCAACAGGAGATAATAAAACAATATCACGATGGTAAAACCAATCATCGTGGTATAAACGAATGTCACTTGGCTTTATCTCGGCGTTACTACTGGCCTAAGATGAGGGATGAGATCAGCAAATTTATAAATAGCTGTACTATCTGCGGACAAGCCAAGTACGATCGTAATCCAATAAAACCTAAGTTTAACATCGTTCCTCCTGCTACCAAACCATTCGAAATTGTACACATAGATTTACTCAGCATTCAAAGCGAGAAATATTTAACCATAGTTGATGCGTNTAGTTATTTTTGATTTTTCATAACATTCCTGAAGGCTAACTTCTATATAGTTATAAATTTCGTTAGGTGACGTCATGATTTCCGCGTCCTTCCAGTCTATTTTATTTAACTCTTGTGACAATACCCTATGGTCAAATGTAGTAAATTTGGGCACACTCTGTATTCGCTGCATTCCAAGGCAGGATAGCACGATCATGCGATGGTCCGCCAGTGTGGTGTCGAGCGCGGCGGTGAATAGGTCCCCTGTGTGCATGCGACAGAAAATGTGATCAATACAGCTTTGTGTAATTTTCCGATTTAATAGTTCTATTCTAGTGTATTCAGTTATCCCGCACAGTAGACCTAGATCCGCCAGTGTGTTGAGATACCTATCGCTGGTGCCATTATGGATTCGAATGTTTATATTAATATCTCCCATGAGTATTACATCTTTGTTATTGGAGTAACGAGTTAAGTGGTTTGACAGTTCGCTTAGGAATATATCTTTATTACAGTTAGGTGGTCTATACAGTGCGTATAATAATATTTTGCTGTTTTGATACCCAATTGTTGCAATTAAGCTCTCGCAGTGTAAGATATTATCAGTTATTAATTCGATTTTTATTTTATTGCTGGCATAGATAATGATACCCCCACCCTTTTTATTTTTTCTTAATTTTGTGTACATTGTATAGCCATCGATTTCGTAAAGACTTTTTACGTTTTCTGATATACCCGCCTCAGTTACAATTATTACATCTAGATTATTTTTAACATTGCTAATGCTTTGCAACAGATTTGAAAAATACTTGTACAAGGATCGTATGTTTACATGCATAATACTTAAGTGATGAGGGCTAGGTAGGTAGTTAAAGTACTTAGTTAGGTTTGTTACATTTTTAAGTTCATTTATATTGGAGGCCATTTATAGAGGAAGTTGTAAGCAATTAGTATTTATAATATGTAGCCAAATATGAATATTTAAGAATAAGAGTAGGAACCAGATAAGATACTTAATCTTTCTTTACAATTCCTGTTAGTTTTTTTATATCTTCAGTATTGCGAATATGTAGTACCTTCTCCTTGTCGTCCTTTCTAGCCAATATTTTTCCGTTTTTTTGCCAGATGTATTTGAATCCTGCGTCCTTGAGATTTTGCTTAGCTTGCCAGAGGAGTTCTTTGTTGAAGTTGGTTAGGGCCGGTCTTATGATAATCTTATCGTTTTCTGTATTATCTTGTATTTCTGGGGTTATATCCTTGAGTATGATACTCGTCGTGCGTGCACTTTGGAGCCACAGGTGTTGTTCTTGTTCGTCAGTAAGTTCTATCTTGATGGAGGATGCTTTTCCCTTATAGGTATTTATTCTGCTCGCAGATTTCACCAGTTTTGTGTCAAGTTTCAGTTTTAGTGCAATTTTTGAAACAATCTGGTTTATGTTTTCTTTTTGTTGTGGTGGTATTCCTACGATTTCTACGTGCTTACTTAGTTGACTTTGCTCAAATTCACTATGTCTCTGCTCAAGGGCTGCAACTCGTGTTTCAAGATTTTTGTTATTATTTGATAGATGCTTGTTTATATTTTCTAAATTCTTTACCTTCTCTTTTAACTCTCTGTTCTCTTGTTCTATGTAGCTCATCTTGTCCGCGTACAGTTCTAAGTTTTCATTCAGCTGGCGGAGCTCTTTTTTGATGATAAAGTCCCTATTCTTAAATACCTCGCTAAATCATTTTCATAATTAATGTAAATCTAGTCTAGCCGAGAAAAAGCAGCAGCTCAAGTATGAGAGAAAGAAGTAGTGGATTGAATTGTTTTGCATAGATTTACAATATTAACGGAGAAAAAGGAACTAAAGGATTTTCCAATGTAGGATTCTATTATCATTTTCAAGAATGTTAACCTGTACCATTGTGTAAATGATGAATTTTATTTATTTCTTAATTTATTTCCTAAAAAAAAGTCACTCAATCAAGCAAGGAAGCATCCCTCACTATGCCAATTGCTATTTCATAATATAAATAGCAGCTTGGGGTCATTGGACGGGATTGTACGTGCTCACGGACCAGGCTTTAGCTGCATTTTTGGTAAATTTTTGCCGAATGGACTCGTTCCCACTTTATCCCGTAACAAGATCGAAATTTAAATTACTGTATGCATAATCGACCAATAAATGGCTCATTCTACGCTTTGGCACAAACTGTAAGTGGAGTTTACAATAAATAAACGATAGAAATTGCCCCAACGAGTGCATATCCCGTATCAAACGCGCCCTTTGCACGCCGCAGCGTATGATTGCGAGTCCCTCGCGCGTAAAACGATGTGCGGTGCACTTTCAACTCGGCAAAGTATGCAATTGCGTGTAACCTTGTGTACGATCTAGGTTGTTTGTTGCAATAGGCCTAGATCGTACACATTGACTAGTGAATATTTTCAATTGCCGCTATGTTATTCAGCATTCTGAAATAGTTTTGTTTACGAATGGATAAATTGCGTGAATTTGCGTGTATGTATTTCAAACAGCTCACACATTTGTATAATTGTATTGATTAAGGTACATATTTGATACATTCTTAATGAGTTGTTACTATTTTTTTCTAAATAAAGATTGATATCCTTGAAAATTACATTTTTTCTTTTTTTATGGAACCTATCAAGACTACTACAAGTCTAAAGAAAACAGGCATAGTACAGTTACTTCCGTACTGCTTATTAAAAGCTTGACCAGCTTTTTCAGAAATAAAATCACGAGGTGCAGGGTAGAAATTATATTTCCAATAATTATTGCTCGATGGTTAGCAAAGAAGTGAATACATTTTCACCGTGATCGTTAATGTTAACTTCTAAAAACAGTGTTGCCAACATGGAAAAATAAAGTAATAACGGTTATTTCGTTATTTTACCGGTAATGTTAAAATAACGAAGTAACGTAACATGTAAAATAAAATACGACGGTTATTTCGATATTTAAATGGAATTGTTTAAATAACGAAATAATGCAATACCTTACTTAAAATATAATTTCGTTATTTCAACAGAAACGTTCAAATAACGAAATGACCATGACCATTATCATGACCATAACATTAAATAATTTGATATTAAGGCTATTTTAGCAATGAAACAAGTATTAAATTACGCTAAATCTAACACTTACGCCCGTATTCACAAACGATGCTTGCTCAAGCGAAGCAGCAAATCATACGTACAGCGTTGAATAGAGCTCTGTGATTGGTTCGTGTGTCATTGTCACCCTGTGCGTCTACGCGCACTGTGAGACTATCTTCCATAAACATTTCGACTTTAAGCATCTCTCTATGTTTCAGCAATGTCCTCTGACAAGAGAGGGAGCGCTGAACGTCCATCTAATTCCTCACTCACACATGGACGCTGGTTGGGTGAAGACCTTTGACGAATATTACTATGGAAGTAAGTTACAATAACCACCCAAAAACTTGAGAGTTTCAAACTTGCCATGATAAGTTCTAAATCGATCTAAATCATCACGTACGCAAGCAATATGGGTGTCGCATCTGGGGATTATTCCTACAGCTTGACCGCCAATGAAAACCCTACTGTAGATCCAGTCTGGAAGGCTGTGCAAGAGTTGCAGTGGTGGGAAATAGAAGAAGGATTAGTCACCTATTTTCTTTCTTGATTTATCTTTAATCTACTCATACTTTTTGGAGTATTAATACACGTATAGATGGCGTTTTAAAACTTAATTAATTTACAGCTCGAACTACCGTCAGCTCTGCAAACGTCCAATTGATCTTCCATTCTGTTCTCTCTGAGCTGCTCCACGACAAGAGAAGGAAGTAAGTATAAGTTAAAGTCATCACACAAATACATGGAGGGATAGAGGTACATAAAAACACATCATAACAGTAGCACAACAGCGCTTTTTTTCGTCAGGAAAATACATTGATTTGTATACCCACCAGCCGCGGGGGCAGCTAGTGGGTTATGTGGGGTTCTCTCTGCCAGAAGGGCAGGGCCTACCCACTAAAAACATGACGTTGCCCTCGGTAGCCATATGAGTCGGGAACGCGGGCCATCACTATGTGCTACTTCATCTCAGCACTACCCATTTGTCCTTCGGGACAATAATTTGTGTTGAATAACTTTACGTACGGAGGTCAAATCGATAGGCAGTAGCGTCCTCTAACATTAGACTTTGGTCGTAAGCCTTTAGGTCTTGTGATCTGTGATCGTAACTTATAAAGGCAAGTAATTGAGAACGCCTTACAATCTAACATAGCTTAAAATCATCTTCTGTAAGAAGACATTATTAATTCCAAAGAAGGCGCCTACGTTATGCCTCTACAGTGATTTTTAAACAGGATACATTCATGAACTGTTGTGATGTCAAAAATAAACATATTGATTTATTGGTACTTATGTACGTATGTAGCCCAAATATTGCTTGCCCTTCCACAACTTCGGGAAAACGTATTGGATGATGCTGAGAAGAAGTGGCTAAGAAAAAGACATAAGACAGGAGAGATAGAGAGAGAGGGAGAAAAAAAAGGTTTTTTATTTCTCCTTTTAAATTCCTAGGTTCACCTTCTCCGAGTCAGCTTACTTCTGGCGCTGGTGGAAAGAACAGAGGCCACTCACCAGGGCGACCTTCAGGAGTTTGGTTCAGGAGGGGAGGGTGGAGTTCGCGGGAGGGGGCTGGGTGCAGAACGACGAGGCGGCGGTGGACTACCTGCAACTGATTGACCAGTATACTTGGGGACTCAGGTAACCTCATAAGGATCCATCTTATCTGAACTTATTCAGGGTCGACCCATTGGATTTTTTTATCCACAACGAGGAAGCTCTTGGCCTGTATCTCACCTGATGGTAAGTGACGATCAGGCCGAAGGTGGTAGCAAGCTTCTCCCGGAATCCTCAACCACGGAGGAACTGGCTATCTTACCTCTTTTGGCTTTAATTGTGCTTCCCTTTACCTTTATTCCCTCTCATCCGCCAGAATCCTATCCATGAAGTGAAGCAAGTGCTTGGGTGAGAGGGACCTCACCGGGCCGGCCGGATAAGCCGACCCCAGGAGACCCATCCTAATCATCGCTAACGCGTTAGGATCTAAGGGAAGGCATGCTTTCAGGAGTCTGCCGTCATGTTTCTTTATTTATCCATTTTAGGGTAATATTATCTCGGTATTGATGTGATCCCTGGTTTGTCTGTGTGGCAGTAGAGGTAGTATTTGGCTTGAAATTCTGTCGTCAAAATGTTGATCTTCGAATAACTATACGACTACATCTGTTAGACTGTTTTAATAACTGACCATATATTCTGTGACTGTATCCTATAGTCCTAATTACTTTAAAATATTAGATCTGCCTTTCTTCGTGATAGTTCTGTGGTATAAGTGCAAGAAGAAGTAGGTAGCTAGCGAAGCCCTTGCTAGCAGTAACTGCCTATTATTTCTTCTGTATTAGTCGATAGGATAGATTGACACAATAGAGTAGCTAATTTGATTGATCTATCGATAGTTTGCTAAAATTGATCTCGCTGAACAGTAAAGAAGAACGGTCATCTGTGACCTAGGCCCGACAGAAACGAGACATGCCTCATTTTTTTTGTCATGTCTTAATTAGTTAAATTATATATTTTTTATATTCGAAATCTATGTATAACACCAAAATATAATCCGGCTGTATCTCCAGGTCACCTAGATACATCCCAAAGCAGCTGTAATAGACATTTAGGTACATACATTTACCAATTTTGGTGATAAATAGGCATTTTGTATTAGTTTTTGTATAACGCCTGAACAAAAACAATTGGTAATATTTTGGTGTTATACATAGATTTCGAATATAAAAAATATATAATTTAACTAATTAAGACATGACAAAAAAACTGAGGTATGTCTCGTTTCTGTCGGGACTGGGTTTTTTTTGGATGGGGCGTGACCGTTCTTCTTTTGTTACAGAAAACTAAACGACACGCTCGGCATTTGCGGCAAGCCGAAAGCAGCGTGGCAGATTGACACCTACGGCCATACTCGAGAGCAGGCCTCGCTGTTAGCACAGATGGGCTTCGATGGACTCTTTATAGGTATCATCAGGTCATTTAGTCTCCATTGCAGGAGCACGACCCTCTAATTTACCAGAGGCAAATGGAGGATTTGACCTACATTCCTACTAGCGTGGGGCTAGCTGGAGAGACTTGATGTGAACTCTGAACATGGTATACAGGGTGTGGTTTTGTAAAACAACGCCATCTCAGTGGTGGTAGTACATATGAAGGTAATTACAAGAAAAATAATCGCACCCTGTATATCGGGACTAATCCCACCTCTCTTTTTTATTCCCCAGGAAGAGTAGACCATAAAGAAAGGGAAGCCATGATAGAAGAGGACAGAATGGAGTTCATGTGGAGAGGCAGCGACGTTTTGGGTAAGACAGCTTGAACAGTAAAGAAAGAAAAAACTATTATTTAGTATCAAGAAAAGAAAATGATAAGTAGAATTTAAAGCTTCAGCTATTGCTCGCAATATAAAGTGAATTTTCGAAAATCCTTTCTTACCGGATCCATAATAACTAAATGCGTGCATTTCAGCGCAATTCGTTCAGTGGTTTGAGATCTGTGTTGACAGTTCAATCAGTCGGTAACGATTGCCTTTTGTATAATTTAAACATAGTAAAGTTCGCGGGAAGCGCCTGGATGCAGGCAGCGTTGGACCGATCGTTGTGGAAATTCTTGGGGGAGGCCTTTGTCCAGCAGTGGATGTCATTTGGCTGAAACATCCTTAAGTCCCAGTTGTGTTGTTTTAAAACGGGACTATTCCCACCTCTCGTCCCCACCGCTGCAACTCCTGTGTAGCCAGGATCTGCAGCTTGACCGCCAATAACCCAACCAGTGTGTATATTACAGGCAAGATGTCGGACATCATGACGCACACTCTCTTCAACCTGTACAATGCCCCTGATGGATTCTGTTTCGACTTTCTCTGCAATGATGAGCCGATCATCGACGACCCTGACAACAAAGTTTACAATGCTGAGAGAAGGGTAAGAGTCGGTTTAGTTCTTGATAATGTTTCAGATAGCTGACATAATATTATCGTATGTCCACTTTTCCCGTGGATGTCGTAAGAGACGACTAAGGAATGCGAACAACAGGTTTACCCAAAGTCCCCAACCCGTTTGGCCAGGGAATACTCATTCCTTTCAGAGGAGCTAATCGCACGCAGTAGAAGATGTCCTCATCAAGCCTCTCAGAAACACGATCCTCTCTAATGCACTACAGGTTAATAAAATCATAAAAGTAATTTATTGCAAATAAGCTTTCAAAAAATAGGTACTTTTACACGTCCCAGTATTATTTAAACTCCAACACTCCTTCGGGACAATAAGTGAGCCAGAGCTGAGAAGCAGGGCAAGAAACTCAATCCCTAATAGAGGATTTACTTAGTCTATTCTCTCCACACTTGTCAGACGGATTGGGGACGCCTGATGTCCACATTAATATTTTGTCCTTCCTTGAGTCACTTCGATGTCCACGGGAAGAGTAGCAGTAGTCAATTTATTTTCCACTGTATCTAACCTCCAATTCTAAACCCTTATGTTGCTAAATAATTGACCCTTCTTTCTTCAGGTAAACGACTTCATAGCCCAAATAGAGCGGCAAGCCAAGTACTACGACCACGACAACATCATGGTGACGATGGGCGGCGACTTCACGTACCAGAGCGCGGCCAACTGGTTCATGAATATGGACAAGCTTATCAAGTTAGTCTATCTACAGTTTGTTTGATGAAACTGGATTGAATTGAAATTCAGAGATATCTTCTTTTCTTTTCTAATCAAGTATCTCGCTAATATTATTATAAACTAGCTGTTCCCGCGACTTCATACGGGTGTAAATAGTTTGAATAATATTTCCCGTTTTTTCAACTTTTTTATATACCGAAACTCATGTAGGCGAAGGTGCAGGCTAAAGTTAGTAAATTAAGATAGTAACCTAAATACATTGACATGTTTGTAACTTTTTAACATTTTTCTTTAATGTTTTTCATGTATCCTTTCCAATGAATTTCTCACTTTTCCCCCTCCCCGGTTTATTTCTCTCTTACCTTCTCTCTCTTTATCTCTCTCTTAACCCCTTTCCCTCTCTTTATCTCTCTTCTACCCCTTGTTTTTTTTTCTCTCAGAATAGTCTCAATAGATATACCTACAGTCTACCTACAGTCTGCCTACAGTCTCGATAATAATTATAACTTTCCAGCCACGTCAACACCCACCCCGCTAACTTGTCAGACATCAATATCTTCTACTCGTCGCCATCTTGCTATTTGAAGGCCATCTACTTGTATGGGAGAAGGGACAAAGCTATGTACACTGAAAAAGTAAGTTCGTTCGTTCGTTTCGGCAAAATGACGTCCACTGCTGGACAATGGCCTCCCCCAAGGATTTCCATGACGACCGGTCCAGCGATGCCCGCATCCAGGCATCTCCCGCGACCCTCACCAGATCGTCTGTCCACCTAGTGAGGGTCTGCCTCATACTAAGTCTTCCGGCCCGTGGTTGCCATTCGAGAACTTTTCTGCGGACATCAGCTGTACAGCTATGAGCCACGCCTACTGCCACTTAATTTTATAGCAATAAAATTCTGTTGGCGAAAAAACTAAGTAGTGTTCAACCCGGTCGCGTCTGTTAACTACGCACTTGGCGGCCGTGACGTCACATCGACGCTCTGGTGCGAGTGAGTGCGAGGGAGAGTCGCATTCCAGCGAGGTGCGCAGTTTATCTCGAACAGAATGAAAAAAAACCTACACTAAAAAGTACTTTTGGAGTCGGTGCAGGCAAACTTTACATGTTTCATAATCTTGGCACCGACTCCAGAAGTATCAATCATGGTATACCTACATAAATATTAATTCGTCCTAATAAATAAGTAGGTAATTAGTAATTATTTTTCTACTTTTTAGTGTAGGTTTTTTGGAGTCGGTTTTATTTTTTTTTATTAAATTTTACAAAAAAAGAAAAAAAAATTTTGAAAATCGGTCCACAACTGACGGAGTAATCGGTGAACATACATAGAAAATACATACAGTCGAACAAAATAACCTCCTCCTTTTTTGAAGTCGGTTAATAAGAGACTCAGTGAGTATTAAGGCTGTCTCACACTTGATTGGTTTTTTTTTTAACCTGTATTCAACAATGTTTTTTACGATTTCAGGGGGATCACGTGCCATATGGTAGCGACGCTTCTACGTATTGGACTGGGTACTACAGTTCTAGACCTACCCTCAAATATTTGGCTAGAAGGGCGCATCTTTTTCTTCAGGTAATTGCTGGAATCCCAAAATAACTATTTTTTTGCAGAAGAACTAGGTAAGCTGAGTTAGTATAGCTTAGTTCGTAGCTAACGCAGTTTCTCATAGTGTTTGCATACGCCTTCACAAACATTACTGTGAAGTCTCACAGTGCGCGTGCACGCACAGGGTGACACACGAACCAATCACAGTGCTCTTCAACGCTGTGCGTTCGATTTGATACTTCACTGTTTGTGAAGGGCGATAGTTTGCAGTATGCACACAACTAACTTAGCTTAGCAACTGGCTTAAAGGTTGGCATATTGAGACCAAAAGATTCATACATACATGTCACATCATACAACACGCATTGTTGCTATACCTTGGTGTATCTTACGAAGATATATTAAAGGTACAAAATAGGTCATAGAGCAGAAAGGCGCTGCGATGCAGGCCGCTACCAACCGGCTGACATGGAAATCATTGGGTGAGGCCTATGTTCAGTGATAATGATGAATGTAATACATACAATAATTATAATATTTTTGTTCTTTCAGGTGGTAAAACAGATCACAGTGATAGCCCGCACTGGTGACTCTTACGAGTTACACCTCCTCAGACACGCTGTGGCTTTGACGCTCCATCATGACGCCATTACTGGTGAGCATCATCATCATCAATATCGGCTGCTAAATATCAAGCATCAGGCTTTCTTCTTCATCGTTTTAGCTACATGACGTCCACTGCTGAACATGATCCCCTGAAGCCATATATCCTTTGTCGGAGTAGTGTAGTGTCGAAGTAAAGTCATGTCGATATTCAGAAATGTCGGAGTAACGTAATGTCGAAGTAAAGTTTGTCGGAGTTTTCTTAGGTAGCCCACTGCAGGATGGAGACTGAATGATGATGATGATTAAAATATCCCCTTCAAAATAGCTGTGTAAGTTGCATTTTAAGATACATATTTTAGCTATTAATGATGTTTATTTACTTGGCAGTTTCGTAATTTCGGCTACTGTCGTATTTACGTTTTGGTATTTGTGGTGTTTTGTTAGAAAATCTTTCTTATAAATAAATTATTAATTTTTATTACAGGAACAAGTCAGCAACATGTAGCGAATGATTTCACAAGACTCCTGAGCGAGGCGATGGATACCTGCAGCAAGAAGGTTTCAAATCTTTTGAGGTACTTTTCAATACTCAATTAAGTAGTTATTTATTGCATCCATTATGTCACAGAGGAGGTATGGTATTATTTTAGATACCTACATACTTACTTACTTATTGAGAAATCTTTGTTTTTCTCAATAGCTACCTGACGCCAACTTGGGGCAGCAGCAGAAGGTCGAAGAACAATCAGCAGTTCGTGACGTGCCACCAGATGAACGTTAGTCAATGTAGAGTGAGTCATCATCATCATCATCATCATCATCATCATTTTAGCCACAGGACGTCCACTGCTGAACATAGGCCTCACCCAATGATTTCCATAATGACCGGTTGGTAGCGGCCTGCATCCAGCGCCTTCCATTATGACTGACTTTTATTAATTTAGCAAATTCTAGTTCTTTATTGTAGGCGCTTTTTATGGTACTTTACACGTCCTAAATATAGCTGCCCTACTACCACTTCGGGATAAGTCATATCGGCTGGCGCTGAGAATTGGCGAAAGAAACTCAGTCATTTTTATCTGCCCCTTAGGCCCGCCATACATGGGCAGCTCGAGCAGTTAGCCAATGATAAACATACACGGACCACTCTTGCATAGTCAATTGAAATTTATCCCTGCTGCCAACCGCCCAAAGCATAGTCTCCGTGCATGTGTTTTCATAGAATACTGTAGTTTACTATGAATTCGCAGCTTAAAGCTGGCGATACTAGCTGCTCGTGTATAACACATACTTTATTTATTTGGTTTTATTCATTTACCTAACGCCTTTAGTAATCATGAAAGCAAAATCTTTTTCTATCGCTAGAAGGTTCTGAATATAAAAGTTATTTCCATTATTTTACAAAATAAAAAACGTACGTAAGTCACATGCTTTATGCTTCATGCATTATGACAGGAACCTAGGGGAAAGTAGTACGAGTTGATTCCCTGGGGTAAGATGATCTTTCGCGATTGTGCTGAAACCACTAACGTCATTTAATTTCTTTCACTGGTAAAACATAGCTCTGGACACATCCCCGCCTCAGTCAAATCGTAAAGGTGGCGTGAGCGATACATCGAATTTGACAAGAAAAAAGAAAAATTGTATACTTCTGATCTAAAATAGGCATGACTTTGAGCTTATGTTACTTTTATTCAAACAATGTTAAATGTAATTACTATTGTCGTTAGGCTTTCTATTATGTTCAATTTTAATATTTTGGCCATAAAAACGTAGCCGCGTACTTGTAGATTATTTTAGCAAATATTTAACAAAAAGTGGGACTTGGGTCAAGATGATCCCTTCCTATATGTACGAGATCATCCCTGGGAATTAAAACAAAAAAGTTAATGGAGTAGGTAAAGGGAAGTGAAATAAAAGAAAGAGAACTTCATATAACTCACCTGAGTCTGAAGGAGATGATACTGAGTGGCTGTACTGAACAGAAAAGTTTTCAAGCGATACCAAGAGTGAAGGATGGATAAAATGTTATGCATGTGGAAAATGGGGCCATAAAGCATAAATGCTGGGGTAGAGGGTGATGAAGCAGGTGAATTTATTTGTGATATATTCAACACAGCTCCAGCCAAAAAGCGTTTCAATTATTTAAACGCTTTTTAGCAGGTACTAAGAAAGAATCAGTTATTTTCGTTATTTAATTCGTAAATGTTTTTCTTTTCTAACTTTTTAACGATTTGTTCGCATAATTAGGTACTCCGAAAGGAATATAACCAGAAAAGAATAGATCATAGAACAGAATCATAGGGATCATCTTACCCCTACCTGGGGGATCATCTTACCCACAGGGGTGTACAAGATGATCACTTTGTAAGGTTTTGCAAAAAATGAAATATTTTAGTGAAACCTCAATTAATTTCTGGTTTTGAGTATAAGGAAAGTTGGATAGATAAATATACTAGTAGTAATCGTCTTTATTTTTGGTTTACCTTGAAAAATATGTATTTTACAGCGATTCCCGCTTAAGGGGATCATCTCGTACTACTTTCCCCTACTCAGTTAGAGCCATAGCCATAGCATACTATGCGTTGCGACGCCGCACAGCAAATATTTCGCCGTATCGCCACAGAAGATTGAACTAATAACGGACTTCTTTTCCAGTTCCTGGAAACTCAAGATGCTATTCTCTTGCTGGTGTACAACCCGCTCAGCGTGAAGACGTACCACTACGTGAGACTTCCAGCAATCGCTCTGCACTACTCCATCAGGGATTATAATGGTAAATTGTAGAGGAATTCCTCAAAGCGGACCCATTTTGAAGCACCACCTAACGAAACGCATCTTGACTTTGTGTCTATAGATAAAATATGGTAGCTAGCAAGGTAGATATACTTAGAACAAGTCCGGACTTAATGTCCTATGTCCCCTAGATGGGGCAGAGGGCATCCACAACAGTCCTCCATCGCGTTCGGTCTTGAGCATCGCGTTTGATCTCGCTCCAAGTCTTGCCAATTTTCTTCACCTCGTCTGCCATTTTCCATGTGCATTCCATCCTGCAAACGGACGAGGAAACTCTTGGCCTGTATCTCACTTAGAAAGACCCGGGTCTTAACGCGACATTTATTAATGAGCTACATTATGTACTCACAAGCAGACTGGCGGCTCGCGGCGTCGTCCGTTCATTTGAATTGATGGAAAGTGATGCTCCTCAACCATAGAGGAACTGAGGAACTAGCTATCTTACCTTTAACAGCCGGAACACAACAATGCTGTTAAAATTTTTCCATTCTACAGACGAAGAAGTGGAGTACCAACTAGTGCCTCTCCCGAAGGCGGTCATCAACGTCCCAGGGAGGACCTCCTCAGCCATCCAGGATCTGGTCTTCGAGGCTGAGAACATCCCTCCTTTAGGGTTCACCGCATACTACATCACCCCTGTGAGAGATCAGTTGGTAAGTGTGGAACAATTTTGAAGAATCATCATCATTTCAGCCACAGGACGTCCACTACTGAACATAGGCCTCCCCCAATGACTTCCACATCGCACAGTTGGTAGCGGCTACCACTCATCATCACCTCATAATCCATCATCCAGGAGTTGGTCTTCAAGTTTGAGAATGTTCTTTCACTAGTGTTTACAGACTACGAGAGGGCGGGAGGAAAACCCTCTGTAAAGGCAATGACTCTGGCATATTATTACAATTACTTTGGCTTAATGGCCAGACCAGAGGCCTGATGTTTGCATATTTATTATTTACACATGTGAAAGACCCGTTGGTAAGTGTGGAACTGTTTAGAAGAATTTACATCATCAGGTCATTTAGTATCCACTGCAGCAGCACGACCCTCCAATTGACCAGAGGCAAGAGGATTTGTCCTACACTCCCCACGCTGGCCAGACGGGTTGGGGAGGCCTGGTGTTCGGATAATAAGCTCTCAGTTTCTTTAAATCAAAATAATTATTTTTATTTATTTCAGGAAGAAAACTCTTACGCTAAGAAACATTCAGTATCAAATTCTGAGGCAGATATGGAAGTTATTCCTTACATTACTAACGAGGTGAGTTTTCAGTACATACTCGTATTGTTCGTATTTACAAAAGCATAGTACAGTTAGGGTCCCCCCCCCCCCTTTAAAAACTAAACTGTTAGCTTGAAAAATCTGGGAAAATTAATGATAATATAGTACTTTTTATGGACTTTCAAGAAAAACTGAAGATGAAGTAATTGCTTGCTTCTGATATAATATATTGTGGTAACGATGGACAACTACGGAATCCTACACTGCGCGTGCCACGACACGCACATGACCGGTTTTTTGTTATTTGTTTTATTATTGGAATAAGGTTGTTGTGTCAACTTTTTGGCCACTTTGGGTGTCACACACTACATATGACGCTGACTGTACCTACAAAAATGTTGTTGCTTATGATGTTAGCTATCTGTCTCTAGTATATTACGTCTAGCGCTTAACTAAGTCAGTACCTGTGGTATGCACGGGGGAGGGAGTATTTGTGACGTCAAAAATCAGCGAGACCTCAGATGCGCTTCAGATTTGTATGCTCTCAGCTCTGTCACCCCTTATGTGCCGCTCCCACACCTCAAAAACTGACTCAGTTCAACGCTAGACCTGTGAGCTAAGTGCTATGCTGGTGTTTTACAACTAACCCCCCTACTTTTTCTTCCCAGTACCTTAGAGTGTCAGTCAACAAGGACACCGGCTTCCTGGAGTCCATCCAGCACGTGGATGGAGTTAAGGTCCAGGTGTCCCAGAACTGGTACTACTACAAGCAGGCCCAGCAGACGCTGCAGTCAGGGGCATATAGCTTCAGGCCTGATAGCGATAGACCCACACCTGTGAGTATACCTTCAAAGTCATAGCAGATTTATCAACTCGGAAAGGGAACAACACCGTATCGCCTTGTGCGCACTGTCAATCACGAGGCGAGGCGTTTACGTTAGTATGCGGGTAAGTGTGCGTTCAGTATGGAGTTTCATACGAAGAATAGTGACCGTCTCGAGTTGATACGGTTACGATTCTTTTCCGGGTTGATAAGTGTGGTACGTCTTTTAGTCACAATGTAAATTAAACTATGACAATATCGAAGCTGATGGTTTCGTAAAAAAGCTATACGCGGCGTACGACGTGAGCGTCAAACGTATCTATCGACACGCCATATGCCGAAGTAAACTGAGAGACCACAGTCCATTTCTATAGTAATATAGTAGTTAGTATTGTAGTAACGTTTAAAGGAGTTTAAAGGAGACCACAGCATTGAGCTACACTAAAAATCATTTTTTACAGCAAATTGTAAACTTACTCGGTTTTCAGGAATTGAATCATGTGTTTCGTAAGGAAGTTGTCTCCCAATTCTGGTTTAAGTGATTGATTTACAGACTTTTTCAAATCAAATCAAATAGTTTATTCAGTACATAAGGCCCTTTCCAGGGCGCTTATACACGTCCTAAATGTAGCTTGCCCTACCGCCACTAAGATAACATTATATAGCTGGTGCTGAGAAGAAGTGGCGGAAGAAACTCAGTCACCTTTGTTTTAATGATACATGTTTTAAAGGTAACCGAAAAAGTGACTTACCACGCGGTCCGAGGGTCTCTAGTCAAGGAGATCAGGCAGCGCTTCAGCGACTGGATCACCCAGGTCATCAGGCTGTATAGAGGCGAGGAGTTTTTGGAAGTGGAGTGGGTGGTTGGACCAGTGCCTCTTGGGTGAGCGACTATTTTCTACTACAAACAAATGTCTTTGACATGCTCTAATGTTTGATGAACTGACGTTCGTTGAATGACATCCACTGCTGGACAAAGACCTCCCCCAACGATTTCCATAACGACCTTGCTCAAAATGAGCTGTCAGCGCTTGGATGATAAAAACCTTCTAAGACATTTTAGCATTTCGTAGAAGATTTATGTTCTACAGTGAACTGGAAACCGTGACGTCACATCGACGCTATGGTATGGACGGGGCGAACGCGGGGAGGTGTGCAGGTGAGTGGGAGGAAGAATCGCATTCCGCAGTTAACTTGATCGGGTTGTAATTTAAATTAACTAAGATGGCGTAGCGATTCAAAGTGAGTCTTGACCTCCTACAATAACTCCGGTTCTGAAATTAGGGTGATGAGAATTTTGTCAGCGAAAGACTCTTTATGATTTGAAAATACTCATTGGGGGGAAAGCGTCCAGCAGTGGATAATGATGAGTACTCAACTAAACCCTTACCTATATCTGATTCTCATCCCCTACCCACCTGGTCAGCTTGAGGATTGTAGGCCAAATCTTCCATTTACCCCTGGTAAATTAAAGGGTCGTGCTCCTGCAATGGAGACTCAATTACCTGATGATTAACTCTGATTACAGCACAGACTTGGGCAAGGAAGTGGTCAGCGTGTTCTCCACCAACATCACAAACAGCGGGGAGTTCTCCACCGACTCCAATGGTCGGCAGATGATGAGGAGGTCTTGCTGGAATGATAGCACTAGTAAGGAACCATTTAACCTTATAATTCGTTTCATCCAAGAAGACACGCCCCACCAATTTTTGGTCGAGGGAAGCGCGGGGTGCGAGGAGTTTGATCCGAGCAATCCGTAAGGCATTATTGTAGTGTGCGTGTGCACTCATGGATGATTTAGCGTGTACCGATAACACTCAAACATTAGCGGAAGAATGGTGGGGCGCGTCTTCGTGGATGAAACGATCTATACCTATTCGTGCAAAAAGCCGGTCAGTCTCTACAATTGACATGGACGCCTCAACGTAACCACGATAACTCTGCCAAGAGCGAAACGATTGAGAAGGAGATTCAGGCTTATCGATATTGTATAGGTACTCCAATTTCTGATTTCGATTCGTTATCGGTTCTTAGACAGTCAGCTATCTCCCAGGACTACTTACTCTTGTCCTTCAATAGTTGAGTTTCATTGGTGGTTTCTTGGATTGGAGATAAGTTGCAGTGGTGGGAAAGAATGGTAAAATTAATACAGTAACTTTGTTCTGGCGCCATCATCTTAGCACTTATCATCATTATTATGTTATACAGGGTGTTTGGCGCATCGTGTGCCAAAATGATTTGGCGGATAGAATGGGTCATTTCCTATATTTTCAGCCCCCATAACACGTTCCATGTCAGGCGGCTACTTTTATATTAAGTTTTTTAGTAATTTCACCAAAATACCCAAATCGCATCATTTGATTTCGATTTAAAAAAAAACTACTAAGCGTAGCCTCAAAGTAAATATTTTGTTTTGACGTGCATTGATATAGGGTTGCATCAAATCTAAATTTACTGGCAAATATCATCTAGTTTTTTTTTAATTCAGCTTTGAACTTTTCCGAAAAGTTAAAAATGGACTGAACATTTAAGTTTACATGGCTATAAAAATTTTTTTAATAGAGATAGCGATCTTCGGATTTTATCAAAACTTCTCTAGTCTATCCCCATTCAAACGGTATACTAATCTTGTTTAAATAATAACAACAACTTCACAAATTCCCTAAATTAGTGCATTGACTCTATTCGGACTGATTTGCGAAATTTGTGTTTATAGCCCCTTTTTGTGTGAATAACACGTTAAATACCTACAGGTAAAAATATTTATCTTATGCAATGTAAAAACTTTTTCCCTATCGTTTTTCAACGTGGATTTCTTGAAATTAAAGACGAAAATAATTATTTTGATCGTTTATTAATTATTACAAATTTTGTTCAAAATGTCCGCCTCGGCAACGTATACACTCACGACATCTTCGACTGTTGTCGTATGCAGCCTCATTTCTCTTTTTATTACTATAAAGGCGTTTTCTATTCGTTGTTGTAGTTCTTCTAATGTTTGAACTTCCGTTACGTACACCAGTTCATTACCTCGTCCCCAGACGTAAAAATCTAACGGAGTTAGGTCTGGGGAACGTGCAGGCCACTGTATAGGGCCAGTCTAAATTAGAAGAAGATGTCGTTACTTAGTGTATACGTTGCCGAGGCGGACATTTTGAACAAAATTTGTAATAATTAATAAACGATCAAAATAATTATTTTCGTCTTTAATTTCAAGATCCACATTGAAAAACGATAGAGAAAAGGTTTTTTACATTGCATAAGATAAATATTTTTTACCTGTAGGTATTTAACGTGTTATTCACACAAAAAGGGGCTATAAACACAAATTTCGCAAATCAGTCCGAATAGAGTCAATGCACTAATTTAGGGAATTTGTGAAGTTGTTGTTATTATTTAAACAAGATTAGTATACCGTTTGAATGGGGATAGACTAGAGAAGTTTTGATAAAATCCGAAGATCGCTATCTCTTTTAAAAAAATTTTTATAGCCATGTAAACTTAAATGTTCAGTCCATTTTTAACTTTTCGGAAAAGTTCAAAGCTGAATTAAAAAAAAACTAGATGATATTTGCCAGTAAATTTAGATTTGATGCAACCCAATATCAATGCACGTCAAAACAAAATATTTACTTTGAGGCTACGCTTAGTAGTTTTTTTTTAAATCAAAATTAAATGATGCGATTTGGGTATTTTGGTGAAATTACTAAAAAACTTAATATGATAGTAGCCGCCTGACATGGAACGTGTTATGGGGGGTGAAAATATAGGAAATGACCCATTCTATCCGCCAAATAATTTTGGCACACGATGTGCCAAACACCCTGTATTTAAATGATAAGGAGAGTGAGGTCAACTTACATAAATTCTTGGTGAATCGCACTTTGAAAGTAGGTACCTACGGCAATTGATTAGTAAGTCAAGTGTCAACCATTCAAAATTATTGTTTAATCATTTGTGCACTTGAAATGCACAAGTCTTTAGTACAGAAAAGACAATAATCAGCTGACACCGAGTCATAATACTAAGTGTTTTTGGTCGTTGGAAATTGATATTCGCAATATTTTTCAGGCCACCAACAGAAAAAACCGGTAGCCTCATGCTACTATCCTGTCACATCTCGAATCTGCATCCATTCGCTCAACACTAGTGTTGAGTTGTGTGTGTTGACCGACCGAGCGCAAGGAGGCACGTCTTATAATGAAGGAGAGATCGAGCTGATGGTAAAGTTATCTTGTAGTTAGGCTTTCAAAAAGCACTTTTATACGTCCCAGTTAAATGTTCTTCAGGATAATAATGCAAGCCAGTGCTGAGAATAAGCAGTGCAAGAAACTCAGTCCTTATTGTACAGTCACGGAATGAAAAGGTTCGTCAGTTTTCAAATTGATTCCTTCAACGAATCGCGAGCACATATTACCTTTTGAAACTATGTTACAGAATAATCTCGAGTTAGAGAAAATAATCTTTAACTGTTCGTCAGTAAAGTTCAAAATTATTCAGATCAAAGTTGTTTGACGATTTATCTTGTCAAGAAGATTATGATTGATAAACTAAAACCTTCTTGTTGGTTCAACCTGCCATTATTATTTCTTGTAAATAAAAAAAACTATTGTCAATTGGTCAATGTCATCATTGCATTGCACTGATGGGATAGAAAAATAAACAAGCAAAACCNCTTTGTTTTGCTGGTGATACTAAGTTAGTAGAAACATTAGATAAAATACAAAATAAAAGTCTAAGGCTCATTACTGGAGCATTTAAAAGCACTCCCATTAATGTAATGCAAGTTGAGTGCAAACTTCCACCATTGAGTATAAGGTTTTTATATTTAAAAGAAAAGTTCTTATTGAAATTATACAGTAAAAATAATAATCACCTGTTTTTAAATTTGAAACAGTCCCCTCCAACTTCAATTCGTAATCCTGTATACTTACTCCTGGGCTTTACTCAATATGTAAATTTTCTTGAAACACTTCAAATTCATAGATCTTCTCTTCTCCCATGTTATCTGGGAGATTATAATAGCAAATTTCCTGCAATTAACATCATCATTGATCATGATTTATCCACAAAAGAAGATGTATACAAGAAATTTTCTGAGTTGACTGGTCATAGGTTTTTGTATACTGATGGTTCTAAAACTGAGTCTGCAGTGTCATTTGCTGTATTTGATAGACTATCAAATTCTGGTATTGGTTATAAAATTAATTCAAATACAAGTATATTTACAGCTGAGGCCTTAGCTATTTTAGCAGCTTTAAAACACATAAAGCAAAAAAATCAGGGATGTTGTGACTGGGTAATAGTTAGTGATAGCATGAGTGTACTTGTAAATCTCAAAAGTAATAAATTTAATGCTAATTCTAATTATATTATCGCTTTAATTAAAGAATCCTGGTTAGACTTGTTCACTGTTCAGAATATAAAGGTTACATTTATGTGGGTACCTTCACATGTTGGTGTGTTAGGAAACGAAAGAGCTGACTTTTTAGCTAGGTCTATAACCAATTTTTCAGATACTATTCCGGACTCCTCCAATAGTCTTAATATTTCTATACCGCATTCTGATATAGTCCCTCTATTGAAGGAAAGAAGTATACACATTTGGAAAAAGCATTGGGATCAAATAGTTGAAATTCAAAACAAAGGCTTATGGTATGCAACATATAAAGTTCCCATTGGAACCATGCCATGGTTTTGCAAATACTTCCCCACATATTATAACAGAAAATTTTTTACTACTATTTTGAGACTCCGTTTTGGCCATTGTCGGTTAAATTATCACCTTTTTCGCTTGAAAATGGTCAACAGTCCTCACTGTGAGTACTGTAACTCACAATTAGACCAATCCTTAGCACATATATTTTTTGACTGCTCGTGCTTTGGCATTCAGCGCCTTGTGCTTATGGACGAGCTGATTGAAGTTTATAACCCTGGTTCAGTCCCGTGCTCCATACAGGATCTCCTTCTAAATGTTTCAAGTTATATTCCTATGTTTAAATTCATCAGCAATACGGTTGGGCAAATCTAATTCTGTTAATTGTAAATATGTAAATGTATATACCTATTTAAACACTGTTCCTACAATCTTTGTTGTGTTTGTAAATATTGTAAATAGCTTTCTTTCTGCCAGTTAAACACGTGTTTTGACTTGACTTGCTTTGATGCACTTTGTTGTGTTTTGAATTGACTGAACGNCGTCTACTTTGACATCTGTGACTTTGACTGACAACTGCTTGCTAAAATAATGGACTTGGAAATGAAATCCATGATCCTTTTTGGAAAACTATGGAAATTGGACATGAAGAAATATTTGAAACAAATGAACATTAACGAATTAACCTGGATAGTACGAAATCAAACTACTGAAGACATACAACATGGATCATAATAAGTTAAATGACTGTGGATATTCCCATATGATTGGGGGATTCTACCTAGGGTTGCCAGGCGTCCGGCTTTAGCCGGACATGTTTGGCTTTTTAGGGACTTGTCCGGCCAAATATTGCCTTGTCCGGCCTGTCCGGCTTTTGTTAGGCTTTTTATTTGGTTGCCGCGCCACAGAATCATATGAAGCGCACGCATCATGATGTTGGTTAGCAACCGATGATGATAGATGATACTCACTCATGAGCTGACACTAANGCTTGTCATTTGTCATTGCTATTGATCATTCATTCATTCAATTTCAATTTCATTCGTTCATTTTCATACTTGCTTCATCAACGTTGGCTTGTGTTTTTGTCGTTTTTCTCCCAATATTTCTTGATTTTTGAAAGATTTGTCTGAATTTATTGACTGAATTTACAGCCTCACTGGTCTTATTTATTTAGGTTATCATTGTTGTGGCAAAGTGATCATAATGAGAGTCGACGATTCCAAACCCTGGTCGCGTGGTTTGTTTATTTCTTGCTGTAATTTTTGCAGTAATATCATTGTTATCTCATATCACAAAAATTACACATGATTTTGTGTTCAAATGGGCATTTTATTAGCTTTGTCTAGATCTCTGATGTGACAGTTACACGGTGCACATGATGGAGTTTGACACCTTTCGTATACTATAAAATACAATGACATGCTAAGTGCATTGCCATGAATAGGTACTAACTGTGTCTGCCTGATGGTTATTGATTTTCATCTGAAATTGAGCTGACCTTGTGACACAGGGCTGGCGTTTTTAATTTGGTCTAAATAAGTAGGTATTCAGTGGTTTACATTTCTATCATTTACTTGTGAAGTGTCTGTCGTTGGTTGATTTTGTCCTAATTATTTACTGTACTAAGAAGGAGATAAAAGGGTGGATTTTTTGGGATTTAAATGTCAGGTAGGTTGGTGGTTTTAAAGTTTTGTAACATGGTGGTTAGAGGTTAGGGCAGCAGGTAGTCAAAATGTCTTGGATGTCTTTTAATAAGGTAGTTGTGTCTCAAAAATTTATCTAACGACAACACAATATCATGGTCATTGATCGATAATGGATGTTTTTCAAGTCTCGCTTTCATATAATTTGGTAAACCTTATTAAGTCTATCATTTTACCACAAGAGGAATGTGTGTGGTTTAAAAATTGTAATAAATTGAAAAAATTTAATGGTTTTTCAGCACAAGTCAGTTTCAAATTATATCTGGGAATTTTGGGAGAGCATGCATGCTTACTCACCTGACATGTACCAGACTGGTTTTTCTAGAGTTACCCTCAAGTGAGGTACATCATGACACAAAGTCAGTAAAAAAACATTTAAATGTAAATCATAAGTTAAAGTTAGGGTAACTTATGGTTCTTGAATGTTCTATAAAATAGTTGATATTTCTTTGGTTTTGTTTTGGCATTTCAGCATGTTGGTAATATGAATGTCCAAATAAGGAAAAGATGATTTAAATCTTATGTGCGTAGTATTCTCTGCATAATAATAGTATTTCATACATAATTAAATTGTATTTACAAAGATGTTCCATTGTCTGCACTGTCAAATATTGAAATAGCTACCGTATTGTTGCACATCTTTCATCATATCTTTTTATTTTCTGACGTAGGTATAAACTGTGAGACGTTTGTTTGGTGTATTCATTGACTTATTTATTGGAGGTGGAGGGTTCTAAAGTGAAGATGAGCATGTTTGTGTAATAAAGACTTGCTTTCAGATTCATATTATTAAATTTTGTGTTTAAAAATACAATTTGTTGAAAAATAGTAAATTGAATAGTCAATTGTTGGTCCTACCATAGATATTGTGTAACCAAAGAAAATAGTCCTATTTTTTCTTGACACAAAGTTCACCTCACTGGTGCATCGCATACCTCAAAGATTCTAATGCTTTAGCATTTAACTTCTTACTTGTTACTGAACATAGACTTCCCATAGGATAAATTAAGTCCTGTTTCTATCAATTATGTTGCTCTTATCTAATGATAGTAAATACAAGTTGCTCTGTTCAGTATTAAAGTGTATTTTGTCATCAATTAAAAGATAAAAATTTACAGTATTTTCTACAATATTGAAGTTACTCGTACATCTGGCAACATCATACGGATATAAAACTTATCTAGAACGATATAAATACATGTGCTGGCAGGTGTCAATATTTAAGTTACTTAATGCTAAAAATAAATTACTACTGTCTTGCAACGTTGCAACACACCTGGTTTAATAGTGTGTATTAATAATATAATACACTGTGATATTTCATATGTTCAAAGACCATATTTAAGTACAATTTCTCTCTTTTGTGTGCTGGTGTTTTTATTTGATTTGAATTCAGTGATTATAGTTTTTACAATTGCGTCTATTAATTATTTTGCTAATCTAAATTAATTTTTACAATAGGGATGATGACTGATTAAATCGAAATTCTATTTAGTCCGTCAGACAGATAATTAGAAAATATAAGTCTCATATTTTTATTTTTTTTCCATAATCCAATAATTACAGTATTATATTGAGTTGAAATGTCGCGTGACGTCACTTTTAAGTAAAAATTCTACTCAAGCGTGACGTATCGCGCCATTTCAATTCGATGTAGCACTGTTATTATTTAATCATGAAAGAAAATAAGAAATATCAGTGTAATATTTTCTAATTATCTGTCTGACGGACAAATAATTGAAATTTTGTCATCTAGTCTAAGTGCGATTACAAATCGAAAATATTTGCTTTTTAAGGAGTTATAGCGATTTGAATTTTCCATCTTCATAGTAGAATGTCTCTAAAGATGCACGTCAAATTCTCATTGGGATACATTTATAAATAATAATGGGGGCTTATTCGCAAGAACAAGGGGCACGCTTCCATAAAAATATAGTGGGATTTGAGAGACTATGTTACCAAGGCCAGTATACTGAAAGCAATTGACTGGCAGATAATGCCACCTGGCATTAAGTCCGCCACTGTACAATTGTATGTGCAAAAGTGTAAATAAATAAATAAAATAAAAAAGCATGATAGGGTTAGGTTTTTATGAGAAAAATCTTCTATGGAACATGACAGGAAAGTAGAACATTTCATTTTAAATAAATATTTGGACTATTTTAAAACTTCTAATGTGAGAATGAATCTTAAATGGATGTTTGGTATATTTTAATAATTAGAAAGAAAAAAATATATTTGGCAACAAATTAAATCATCTCTACGTCCATGTTTCATACATTCATTGATATGAATTTTTAAATTTTTTACACATAAAAGCAAATTCAGAACAATTTTTTGTTGCTATTCTTATTTCTATGTATTAAAGCAATAAAAATAAGCCATGCATAACCCGTGCGCAAAAATACTGTAGACAGTTGTAATTGAAGAGGATTTTTTGAAATAAAAAACAAATTGGTGAGGGAAAAATCGCCTTTAATTAGAAAACAAAATTCCTTGATTTTAATTTCAAAAAGTCGTGACAAATCATCAAAATCATCATAAAATCAAAAAAAATAGTTAATTAAATTTTCAAAATGGCCCCCACCCTCCTGTAAACACATTGTGGCCCTCATGGCAACACTGTGTTGTTCGACGCAATTCTGCAGGATTTTCTTTTATTTCTGCTGCAGCTGTGAAAATTCTAGCCGTCAATTGCTCGCGGCTTTCTATGGGCACATCGTACACTTTCTGTTTCATGTACCCCCAAAAATAAAAATCCAATGGTGTAAGATCCGGAGATCTTGGCGGCCAGGCAATAAATAGGTCCTCCTCTACCGATCCACTGGACCCACCTTTCATTTAAATAATCACGAACATGTGCTGGAGCTCCATCTAACTGCAACACCATTCGCCTTCTCGTCGCTAATGGAACGTCACCCAAAAGCAAGGGCAACGTATTTGTTAAGAAGTCCAAATACGCCTGTTGGTTAAGTCTGCTTGGTAACTTAAACGGGCCGATGAGTTGATCGCCAATAATTCCTGCCCATACGTTGATAGAGAATTGAGTCTGGAAAGATGTCTCTCTAATTACGTGAGGGTTTTCAGCGGCCCAGACATGTAAATTTCGATGGTTGGTGATACCCGCTCTGGTGAATGTGGCTTCGTCTGTCCACAAAATGTTTTTCATAAAATATGGGTTGTTTCGTTGCTGTGTAATTATCCAGCCACAAAAGACAGATCTCGCAAGGTAATCGACAACCCCCAGATGTTGCGAGGTGGTGACGAGGTGGCTTAACCTGTCCGCCCAACTTCCTGGAAAGAAATAACCTGTTAAATACATTTTCAAAGCCAGTTCTATTCGGCACTAGCGCCGGCGGTCGTCGTACTCTTCGCTAGCGCCAGTACCTGCTGGGTGGCTTAAAGATAGTGGCTTAACCAGTCCGCCCAACTTCCTGGAAAGAAATAACCTGATAAATACATTTTCAAAGCCAGTTCTATTCGGCACTAGCGCCGGCGGTCGTCGTACTCTTCGCTAGCGCCAATAGCTGCTGGGATCTTGCAAAAGGCGTTACCCAGGACATTCGATTCTCCGAAGGTATTATGCTTCGCGGTCAGGATTTTTTTATTTTTTTAGGTCCTTCTGAACCTTGCTACAAATAAAAACTACTACTACTACTTCCAGCAATTACAACAATATTGTTGTTGTACTGCATCCCTTCGCCATTTGTTAAAGTGTGAGGCATTCATATCACGGTGGTAGTCTACCATTTTCGATTTAGTGCTAAAGACCAACAATGAGTTGGGCATAGGGCCTCTCTGATCCTGCATATACTATTATGTATCTTTTACCTAACTTAGCCCAGTGTTTTCCTTTGCAGCATGAAAATACAGAGCAAGTTAGACTTGTCACCACCACTACAACGTTGCAGACGTCAATTTTATTCCTTATCTTGCAAAAGGCATTACCCAGGACATTCGATTATCCGAAGGTATTATGCTTCGCGGTCAGGATTTTTTTATTTTTTTAGTTCCTTTAGAACCTTGTGCGACAAATAAAAACTACTGCAATACTACTTGCTTGCAATTACAATGATATTGTTGTTGTACTGCATCCCTTCACCATTTGTTAAAGTATGAGGGTTTCATATCACGGTGGTAGTCTGCCATTTTCGATTTAGTGCTAAAGACCAACAATGAGTTGGGCACAGGGCCACTCTCATCCAGCATATAGTACTATTATGTATCTTTTTCCTAACTTAGCCCGTTGTTTTCCGTTGCAGCACGAAAAACAGGGCAAGTTACAATACACAAGAAGGGTGAAATTACCACCTTGTCACCATTACAACCACGTTTTGATTCCGTATCTTGCAACAGGCGTTACCAAGGACATTCGATTCTCCGAAGGTATTATGCTTCGCGGTCACAATTTTTTTATTTTTTTTAGGTCCTTTAGAACCTTGCGACAAATAAAAACTACTGCAGTACTACTTGCAGCAATTACTAATATTGTTGTTGTCTTGTACTGCATCCCTTCGCCATTTGTTAAAGTGTGAGGCATTCATATCATGGTGGTAGTCTGCCATTTTTGATTTAATGCTGAAGACCAACGATGATATGAGCAAATGATTCCTTATCTTGCAACAGGCGGTACCTAGGACATTAGATTCTCCGAAGGTGTTATGCTTCGCGGTCAGGATTTTTTTATTTTTTTTTAGGTCCTTCAGAACCTTGCTACAAATAAAAACTACTGCTGTACTACTTCCAGCAATTACAATAATATTGTTGTTGTAAGGGTGCATCCCTTCGCCATTTGTTAAAGTGTGAGGCATTCATATCATGGTGGTAGTCTGCCATTTTCGATTTAGTGCTAAAGACCAACGATGAGTTGAGCAAAGGGCCACTCTCATCTAGCATGTACCTTTTATTTTCCTAACTTAGCCCGGTGTTTTCCTTTGCAGCATGAAAATACAGGGCTATTTAGACTAAAAAAGAAGGGTGAAATTACCACCTTGTCACCATAACAACTACTTTACGGACGTCCAAATGATTCCTTATCTTGCAACAGGCGGTAACTAGGACATTAGATTCTCCGAAGGTGTTATGCTTCGCGGTCAGGATTTTTTTATTTTATTTTAGGTCCTTTAGAACCTTGCTTTTTTAGTTTTTTACTATCATTGCATGCATGCTGTCTACCTCCATCTGGGTATGGCCTACTTCTAAATATTTTTGCTCAATTGTTACATTATACAGCATGGCTGTGTTGAGGAGAGCATTACTTAAGATGACGTTTCGGTTTTGGTATGTACACCCATCTGTGTACAATATTATGTGTCTGTTATTTCGATGCAACGGACCCATGTGTGTTAGAAAACCCGTATAGATTTGTCGAAATTCTCGCTGCAGTTGTGGTGTAATAAATCTTATAGTTTTACTACTTTTGCGCCTTATGATTGTATTTCAATCGTTAAAGTCTGGATATCAGGCTTGTTTAAATAGTTTTAATAGTTTATTCATTAAAAAAAATAAGAGCGTTATGAGAACTTATTATGCTAGATTTTACATTAGTTCATAGTCTTTTTAGCCTGAGCTAGGTTAAACCTGTGTTTCAGGTTTAATCGCTTGTATCTTATAATATGTTGGGATTATAGAACAGTTCCCTTTGTTAAATTTCTAAAGTAAAAATGTTGTGCTTTCGTTAAATCTGCTTCAAAATCCGTTAGTACTCCATTCTATTCTATGAGACTGGACACGAGGACTCGCTTGCTGTGTTTTGTGCTTTTCTGTCCTTGGCTTCCCACTGTTCAATCACGGCTCGATCCCCTTATTCTGGCCTCTCAACGGTAACCACTTCGTACAAATTGGTACAAATCGCGAACCTATAGCATTATACTTGTTTGCAGCCTCCACGCCTTTTGCCTCCATTTTGGTGTTGCAAAAGTTTGCAATTTTTGCAACTCAACTATATGTTTCAACTCTGTGTGCACTTGTTGTGTCTGGGCCAGAGATGTACAGATTATTAAGACTAGGGGCCACAATCTTTTTATATTTGGCTCTTTATTTGTAACACGTAAAACTGCTTCCAAACTTTTTTAATTTGTAAGGCGGTTTCGATTTTTTGTTTTATATTTATTTAGTATTGAAAAAGTTTGTTAGCTAGAACCAAATAAGCTGGCACATTGCAGAGCATTTATGTGCAACTTTTTGTAGATATTTTTATCAATGCAGCGGTAAAAGTTCACCAAGTCTCCTTTGTTGAATTTGTTGCGTAAATCTTGGTCGTTTTAAATGTCGATAATTTCTAACTGCATTGGCTGGTGCATTTTCAACTGAAATCGTGAAAGGATTGCTGAATATGTTCAACAGAGGTTTTACTGGTACGTTACGGTGTGCCAAGATTCTAGACCATTTGTGGTTCGTTGTTGCTCTCCGAACGCACTTCGTACTAATGTTTTTACCTACTTTACCTTCTAAATCTGTCTCCACTTTATCTCCAACTTTTCCAGTATAGATCACAAAGTCAAGGCAGTAGCCAGAGGATGTACACTTAATCCAAACCCTGTGGATTTAGTGCACGTTTAGTGGGATTTTAGGCATGTACTGCTTGAGAGAACTTCTTCCTTTGAATTTTACCATTGACTTATCTATAGCAATATTCTTTGTAGAGTAGCAGTTTGGGCAGAATGATTACAGGTGAGCTGTAACAATAGTAAAACACTGATAATATATTATTAGTATTGATACTGACGTAGCTTCTTTGTAACTTTGGTTACACGAAGAGCGCCTCAAACTTGGTAGTGTTATTATATTTTAACCCATATTTTGCGATTCTGGGACGGGTCAGTGTCTATGCTTTAATAGTTGCTATGCCTAACTCGCACTCTGCTTTGCTCAGTAAGCTCAGTTGCTTGTGTAATATAGATACTGGCCTACCTTATCTGCCTGTAATGTGTGACGTTCGGGAGACACAATAAAACAGTTAGATGTGCGCACTGTAGGTTTAATCGTCCGAATGAAGATTATCCTAANTTTCCTATGTATTACTTTTCTCTATGGCCTAGTCTGTGTTCAATTGGTCATGGTCACGCACGTCACGCACTGTTGTATTCTTGAATTTTTGTCCCCGGATTGATCGGAGTCCTAGCGCTGTGCGTGAAATAAACAGACGTTGAAAGTAGGCCATGGCAAATGCCAACCCGTATGAAATTATAACGTGTATTTTAAAATAAATAGTGTTTAACTTTTATAAAAACTTTTACAATGGAAATAGTGGACGTCGAAGAGTGTCAGACTGACCCGACCGCGGTCACCCGAAAGAAAAGTTTATGGGCTAAAATTAACAATAGGACGACGTACGGCTATTTGTTTAATATTATTGTAACGATTATATTGCTCACGTGTGTGGTGTTAGTGCTGTACTTCTTCAAGGAGTATTTGAGGGCGATATTATTTTGGGTGAACTCTCAGGACCCTTGGATAATATTTTTGTTGTTTGTGGGATTGTTTTTACTGGTGAGTTTCCCAGTGACTATTGGGTATTTGGTGTTGATAATAACAAGTGGTTACTTGTTGGGGATTTTGCACGGTTTGGGAACTGTGTTGGTATGTGCGAACTTTGGAGTGGCTGTGGCCCACTATACGCTGCGGGCAATGCGGAGCTACCTGCCGCTGGACCGACTGCTGAAGAATGAGACGGCGCGGGCCCTGCTGAAAGTCATCGCGGGCCCGCAAGCCTTCAAAATAGTGTTCTTTGCCAGACTCACGCCAATCCCGTTTGGATTGCAGAACACGATTTTCGCCGTAAGTATTCCCTTCTATTTGTCTTTATGAGAACGCATTAATCGCTAATGTCACGACGGCACTGTTATCTCTCACTTTTCAGCTCTTTATGTCTGATTAACTTCTAATCTTCCTTTGTTATCTTTACAAGTTTACTTTCTAAAAGAAATACAAAAGTCATGCTCTCTCTAGAATACCAGTTTTTCCAATTAGGAATTTTATTTGAACACCTACTTTACATATCAAATAATTCACATAAATCTAAATCAAGGTCAAGGGGTTAATTTGATTATTATCATGATGGAAACGATGTCAAGATACCACTATCATTGCTATCTCTCAATAATTGTGCTTGCATAATAATCTTATCAAATAAATTGTGATTTTGGAACTACATGTCATATCTAATCTAGGTAATTTGTTTGTAAAAAGGCTGAGTTATTTTAGGATATTTCTAAAATGATCTGTTATACTGATTTGTCATAATGGACTTATTTTCCAGGGGGAAGAGACTTATTTGAGTGAGGACAGTTTTTAAAATCCTTAAATATGGTATAATTATACTATATCTATATGATTACTAGTTATACTTGTCTTGTCTTCATAATACGTGTGATAAACTGCCACATTCATCCTACTCAACCCATGAAAAGTATGCACAAATTGATGATTACGCCCTGCCATTGTACAGCATAATTGTCTGGCTTTAGCCACTTTTAACACTTAATCGGACAAATGATGATAACTACCGTCTGTCTATTAACCTCATTAGTGGGTCAGCTATTGCTCAATTTGATGAGCAGTGATAAACCATATAGATAGGGAATATGAGTTTTATCACTATGAAACTAGAGTACATAATGTCCGATCACTTTTTGTCAGCTGACACTATTATGCCTGTGCTAAGGTATGATTGGGTATAATGATGACTGTAATTACTGGCTTCGATAAAAGTCAGTAACTTTTATTGAAGTTGACATTAAAACATTATAAGACACTTTAGGCGTAGTTTGGAATAATGTCATTAAGGTGTTATTGGATGCCTACCTAATTAAAACTGATGATTATGTATAATTGTCTAATAACATGATTTCTTTTCATATATTTTTAAGGATTGATGTAATTTTTTAATATTATTCACCTACCTTTTAATCTATTTTTGTTAATTCCATATAATAAATGGGAGCTATCGTTTTTATACTTAACAGTTGGCACCCCTGGCGATTGACAGGACCTTACTCTACAGTGGCGCCATCTTGATGAGTGCAAATGCGATAGTCCTCCTACCACTTTAGCGCTCACAAGTTGGTGCCACTGTCTTCGCGACTAGCAAGTGACAGCACCTTACTCTACAGTGGCGCTAACTGGTGAGCGCTAAAACGATAGCCCTCATTGTCATGGACTGCACTGTCATTGTTATTCTCTTCGCAAGTCCGATATTCATGCCATGCAAGTTCATTGAACTAGTACTTACTGCAACTAGTATTGTTCATCATTTAACTGCTTGCCTGAACTAGCTCAATCTGCAATCATGTCATCCATCCAACTGTAACTACATCACTTTGGTTTGCTGTTGAGACTTGATTCTGTGTAGTCAGCCACAATTACGCCGCTCGTAAATATCTTGTGCCTTGACGGTTGCGTCGGCGCCAATGGCTTTAAAATTATTTTTTTTGCCATTTATTTAACTCAAATTACCTACACCAATTGTGTATCTGAACAAAACGTGGCAATGAAACTTCTCAACTCAACAAAATCACTCAACGAGATTTTCTTTCCTCTCACTTGAGAGATTAAATCAGGGTTCGAGGATATACAGGGTGTTTGGCGCATCGTGTGCCAAAATGATTTGGCGGGTAGAATGGGTCATTTCCTATATTTTCAGCCCCCATAACACGTTCCATACCAGGCGGCTACTTTTAAATTAATTTTTTTAGTAATTTCACCAAAATACCCAAATCGCATCATTTAATTTCGATTAAAAAAAAAACTACTAGGCGCAGCCCTAAAGTAAATATTTTGTTTTGACGTGCATTAATGTAGGGTTTCATCAAATCTAAATTTATTGGCAAATATCATCTAGTTTTTTTAAAATTCAGCTTTGAAGTTTTCCGAAAAGTTAAAAATGGACTGAACATTTAAGTTTACAAGGGTATATTTTTTTTTTTAAAGAGATAGCGATCTTCGGATTTTATCAAAACTTCTCTAGTCTATCCTCATTCAAACGGTATACTAATCTTGTTTAAATAATAACAACAACTTCACAAATTCCTTAAATTAGTGCATTGACTCTACTCGGACTGATTTGCGAAATTTTTGTTTATAGCTCCTTTTTGTGTGAATAGCACGTAGAACACCTAACAGGTAAAAATTATTTATCTTTTGCAATGTAAAAACCTTTTCCCTATAGTTTTTCAATGTGGATTTCTTGAAATTAAAGACGAAAATAATTATTTTGATCGTTTATTAATTATTACAAATTTTGTTCAAAATGTCCGCCTCGGCAACGTATACACTCAAGACATCTTCTTCTAATTTCGACTGTTGTCGTATGCAGCCACTTTTCTCTTTTTATTACTAATAAGGCGTTTTCTATTCGTTGTAGTTTTTCTATTGTTTGAATCCGTTACGTACACCAGTTCTTTAGCTTGTCCCCAGACGTAAAAATCGAACGGAGTTAGGTCTGGGGAACGTGTAGGCCACTGTATANTGTGGATATTCCCCTAAGATTGGGGGATTCTACCTGAAGAAGGAGGAAGAAGCATATGAAGCATACTATAAAAATGAAGCTACCCTGGAAATGAAAAAATCAAGAAGATTACTGATGACTAGGCAGCATGGTCTTTGACCTTAGCCTGTTCCAGAAGGAACGAATGGAACCAAAAAAAAAAAAATTACCTAGTGCAAGCGAAAACCGACACTAAGGTGACGAACCTTTTCATTCCGCGACTGTACTTGCATAAGTAGGTAGATTAATCAAAATATTCACCAACCGATGTTATGTTTTCCTTAAGTGGAGAAAGAGCTGGCTATATTCTGACGTATATTGGAGACTCTACCCTATTTTCAACCGACTTCAAAAAAGGAGGAGGTTCTCAATTCGACCCGTATGTTTTTTTTTTCTATGTTTGTTACGCGATAACTCCGCCAATTATGAACCGATTTGAACAAATCTTTTTTCGGCGTATAGGTAATACCTCAAGGGTGGTCCCATTTAAATTTAGTAATAGAAAAAACAACCCCCAAGGGTGGAAAATTGGGGATGAACTTTTTTATACGCAATATCTCCGCCGATTATAAATCAATTTGACTGATTATTTTTTTGTTGAATAGGTATTATCAAAAGGGTGGTTTCATGCGAATTTGAAGAAAATATTTCACTCCCAAGGGTGGAAGTGGAGTCGGATTGGCTGTGATCTAAGGTGATCCCTGCCGCCGCTCGATAACCAAAGTATATCCAGCTTACCACAAGGAGTTATAGGGTTTTTTTAAATAAATGAATCATGGAGATATGGATGAAAGATAAAAACAATATGGTTGTTTTATGTAAGGTACTTTACTATCCCAACTATCCCATCCCAACTATCCCAACTAATATTATAAATGCGAAAGTAACTCTGTCTGTCTGTCTGTCTGTCTGTCTGTCTGTCTGTCTGTCTGTCTGTCTGTCTGTCTGTCTGTTACGCTTTCCCGCTTAAACCTCGCAACCGATTTTGATGAAATTTGGCATAGAGATAGTTTGAGTCCCGGGAAAGAACATAGGATAGTTTTTATCCCGGTTTTTGAAACAGGGACGCGCGCGATAAAGTTTTTCTGTGACAGACAAAAATCCACGCGGGCGAAGCCGCGGGCGGAAAGCTAGTTGTAAATATTTTTATTGGCAGGTCCACAGACGGCTTCTGACAGACGATGGGTTTGGGCTTGAAGAGTCTCTGAATGAAGAAGCACATGGAGCTGGTTTAGTGGTGAAAGGGAAACACAGAATACTCTTTGGAAACTTTAGACAAGAAGGTCAGTTCATGGTTTCAGCTAAATAACGCCCACTGCTGGACANTTATTGGCAGGTCCACAGACGGCTTCTGACAGACGATGGGTTTGGGCTTGAAGAGTCTCTGAATGAAGAAGCACATGGAGCTGGTTTAGTGGTGAAAGGGAAACACAGAATACTCTTTGGAAACTTTAGACAAGAAGGTCAGTTCATGGTTTCAGCTAAATAACGCCCACTGCTGGACAAAGGCATCCCTCAAGGATTTCTACAACGATCAGTCGTGCGCTGCCTGTGTCAAGGTGCTTCCCGCGACCTTCACCAGATCGTCGGTCCACTTAGAAGTCTAGTACAGTTAAAAAAAGTCTGCTGTTTTAGGGCCTCGAATCCACGACCTTTCGCTTGTTTAGCGGCTACTCTTACCACTGTTCCAAGACAGTTAGCTACCTCTGGGACTGCTTAGTACCTACTCAGATTTGGTTCCAACGAGACACAATTTCAACGGGACACATTTTCAATCAGACACATTCCCACGTGGACACATCAATTATTGTATCATCAGTTAAATGTTTTAATGAAAAAAATCCCTTCACTGGTTGGGTTTCAATTTGGGTTTAATTTACTTGGCCATCAAGGCCAAGTAAATTATCCTGGTTTTCATTAGTTTTAGTGGTCGGAAAGACAGTTGAGATTAGTTCCATAACTTATTACTGATTTACCAGGCCATAAAAAATGTCGGTGGTATCGCGGAAGTCTAAGGCTACGGCCGGCTACTCGCGACACCCCCACTCGGGCGTAGACGGAACGCCGCGGAGGTTTATTGGGTATACACCGTCCTTTTCAGGACGGATCAGCGCCATTTTCAGGGCGCCGGGAATCCTACACACCACCATGTCCCTTAGCAGTGGTGACGGTGCGCAAAGCATTTCCACCGCCACAAAAAAAAGGCCATAAATTATGTAGTTACTCTTATGTGTTTCAATTCACAACGTGTTTACGTTCTAGATCTTGAAATTAAAATTCGATAGGAGTTTGTATGTTTCTACACTAATCTCTATTCTTCCAGTGGACGACTTGACGTTCTCTGAGAGAGTCGCTCACGCTGCTAGAAGATGGCAGATGGAACCGTGGCTCTTCTTTGCTTCTGGGGAGAAGATAAACAGAAGGAAGTGGCAGAACGTTAGGAACAAGAGGGTAAGAGGTGAAATGTTTCAATAAATACGAAATTAGAGAACCGACTCTAAAGCCTGGTCCGTGAGCACAGTCGCGATAGCAGTATAATTACGCGCGAGCGATAAGGATGGGTAGCTTGGGGTCATTGGACAAAATTCTACGTGCTCACGGACTAGGCTTTAGAAAAACAAACGTAATGTAGCAAACAGTCGTCAGGTTTTCCCCCTGCTCGAGCTACGTTCTCTAAAAGGTAGCTAGCTAGGTGTGACTGGGTGAAAAGCGGAAGATAATGCTCTATATGATTCTTTAGAGAGACGAGAGAGAGACTTAGCTCTCATGAGAGAAAAGTATTTGATTTACATTGACTAAAATGATGAGGGTCGAAATGAAAATTTACCAAACAAAGGACTGTCTCCAGTGATCCCATCACTACTCTTTGCCCGAAGATCAGGTTTATTTAGATGTGTCATTATTGCAGTTCTCATCACTCCGACTTCATGGGTTGCCTCGGCATATCAACATTCTGACCCTTGAGCCTTGGAAGGCTGGGTCGGTTTTGTTGAGGCTGGAGAATACTTTGGAGAAACCACTCAGGGGTATGTATTTTATAATAGCCCATTGGACTATTCGTGGCGTCCCAACTATGATAATAATCAAGTAAAATGTTCCTATTTTTTACTATGCTTGCCCCATAGTTTGTACTATCGGCCACAGTTCCAGCTACCAATTTTCGTTTTTTCTCTCGCTCTCATCAAATGGTGATTCTTTGCGATAGAACGAGACGACATGACCGGCAATGGGAAGCTGGAACTGTAGCTGATAGTAGTTAATTTGACCGATAACTTTTGCTATCGATTCTCGAATTTCAATATTTAGACATAAAATATCAAAGGAAAGAATCTGTGACTGAATGAGATTGAATCGAGTTTGAATATAGTTTCAGACCTTAATCTGTGTCCTAGCTATAAGTAAATAAGCTTAGTTACATCACCCTATTTCTTCAGGTAACATGAAAGAAAAGGTAGAAAACCCCGAAGACTTCGCCACCAAATCTTCCTTCATCACGGTGGAGCTCCGCAAGATATTCCTTCAGATGCAGATCAAGATGATCCGGGAGACCACCCTCGCTGCCAACCAGTGGCTCGACGATGCTAGGCAGATGGACTGGAGTACCAGGTAAGGATTTGGGACCTGTAGTTAAAATAAAATAAAATAAATAAAATAAAAGGGTTAAAGAGTTATAGAACGTTTCATCCACGAAGACGCGCCCCACCAATTTTTGGTCGAGGTTAGCGCGGGGTGCGGGGAGTTTGATCCGAGCAATCCGAGCGTCATTATTGTAGTGTGCGTTTGCACACATGGATGATTTAGCGTGTACCGATAACACTCAAACATTAGCGGAAGAATGGTAGCGATCTATATTTGAATGAAATGACGTCAGATTTAACGAAAGCATTGCGATTACGTCGGTTGCTAGTAAATAGACGAATCTCACAGGGTACTATGTTAGGACCTGTACTTTTCCTGTTTCGTTTTATAGTACTTCTAAATGCTTACAATGATATTGTTTTACAAGACTTCTACTCACAAATAAAGTCCCTTTTATTTATATTTCTAGATACGTTTACACAGGAGGTGATGATGGTATACTGCCAGAGGATAACGATATGGATAAGGAAGAAGGAGCAAAGCAAAATGACGGGGCAGAACCTGTAAATGAAGGTAGGAAAGAGAAGAATTAAATTACTTTTATTACAAGACAAAAATAAGACATTATAATCATTTAACTAAACAATAATCTTGCTTTATAAGTAGTCTCAGCTTTTTTTGAATTATCTAACGAAAATATAACAAAATGCTTTATTTGAAATAGGCAGTTTATCTTTGAAATACATTTCCAACAGAACACTACTCTGACGAAGATCAGAACTACCGCAAGAAGGCACCGCGTCAGAAATACTATTCCGACAAAGTCCGATCCAAAATCAGGACTCAAAAACCTAGCTACGATTATGAGAGACGGAAGCGCTCCATCAACATCACCGAAAACATCAACGAGAACATAATCAACAACACTTTTGATGACGTCAGAACTGAACTGACCAATGACGTCAAATTTAACGAAAGCATCACCACAGTTAAAGATACCGAAGTGCCGATATTCGTCTACAATCTGACGACGACAGAAATGTACAAAAAGGTGACGAAAAAGCCGCAAAGGTTGAGTTTTTGGAGCAAAACGGCGAGGCCGAATCGGTTTTCGTCTATAATGGGGAGGGATTCGGCGGAGATCGTTTCGGAGGAAGAAGATTTCTCGTCGAATATGAAGAAGAGGTTGCCTAGACGAAGAAAGATGAATAATGTGAAGAGGACTAGGCCTCCAGGTAAATACATAGATATAGTCTGGTCTCTGAGCACGTAGAATTTTGTCCAATGACCCCAAGCTACCCATCCTTATCGCTCGCGCGTAATTATGTTGCTGTCGCGCTCGCACACTCACTGCGGGCGCCCGTCGCACAGTCGCGACAGCAATATAATTACGCGCGAGCGATAAAGATGGGTGGGTAGCTTGGGGTCATTGGACAAAATTCTACGTGCTCACGGACCAGGCTTTAGTCATTATTGCACAACACACAAAACTGACAAAAAATAAAATCGCACCCTTNTCGAAGCCGTAAGAAACACGGAAAAACATCTGTTCAAAATGTTGAAAAACCAAACTTCGATACTGGAAGCTGAAAACAATATTTTGAAACGAAATGAAGTCGTCATGAATCAACATTTTTCATACATCAATCAGCTTTTGAAGAATCTGTCCCAAGAAGTGAATGACGTCAAATTAGCTAATGCACATCATCTCAAAATGTTCTACACTATAACTACAGCTTTATCTACTGATGTCATCATTTCCAACCTGAGACGTATTCAAGAAACACTTATTGACACCATAACTAACATCTACCATGGGCAACTTGACATACATTTGATATCACCGAGTCAACTGCAGAATCAGCTGAACATCATATCAGGCCAATTACAAGGGGAATTGGTTATACCTACTGACAACATAAGAGATTTGTATCAACTCCTACAAGTCCACGTAAAAGTGACACAAAGGTATTTAATTATAGAGATCAAAATACCACTTCTGAGTCATGATCTGTTCGAGCTTAATAAAATAATCCCTATTCCATGGATAAAGTCTGACAGAACTGTTTACAACATCCCATCTACCACTTACATTGCCTTTAACATGAAAAAGGACTTAATAATGCCTATAAATGACAATGACATGGATTCATGCATAAAATTCAAAAACTCAAAATTATTATGCTATGAAACTCATCCCATATACAATGTGCACTTTGATCAATCATTATGTGAATTGAGATTGTTCACAAGTAACAATAAACAAACTTACTGCCGTTCAGAGATAAGACAATGTACCGACAGGTGGATCAAATTACAATCGTCTGGCGCGTGGCTATACTCGTGTTGCCGAGAATGCTCAGTTCGCATTTTGTGCCCAGCTGGACTCGAGACTAAGTACCTACAAGGGAACGGGGTCATTGATATCGGCCAAGGCTGCGTTCTAAAAGGTGACATATTTACAATACATGCTCAACATGACTACTACAATGAAATGTACATACATAAGGACATTGACATACCGGTCCTGCCTAAATATACCTCATCTCTTAACGATATGATAAACACCTCCATGAACGAAAAGGTGCTAGATAACCTGGAGAATCATGATCAGTTATTTGATGAAATAAACAAAAGAATAGAAGTGCTGAAATCGCAAGATTTACAACTGCTACAGAACAGCAGTGTCACACACTATTCTACTATTTACGCTATACTGGCGATGCTGATAGTCGTCGTCGTCATTTACATCGGCTGCAAACTGAAGGGCCGGTGCGTGTTGGCGAGCTGGCGGGACAGAGGCGCGCAGGAAGAGCGCCCTGTCATCCTCGAGTTGCGAAGCAGCCAGGGTGTCAGTGCNCCCCCCCCATAACATAAATAATTATTACATAAAGAAGTTAAAAAAAAATTGTGTTAACCGTAGAAAGACGACAAAAATTCCTACCATAGTGATAGTAGCCTTATTAACGATTGCCTAGCCTATCCCATCAGTTTTCTTTTAAGTTCGTCACTACTACTGGCCACGACATTAATGATTTCTTCTCTGTCGATGTCAGAAAACAAGTCTCTCTCTATGTTCATAAAAATAAGGCTAGACATAAGGTCTTGGCCTAAACTAGCCCTAAGACGATTCTTAATTATTTTTAACTTCGAAAAAACCCGTTCACATGTAACCTGTGTACAGGGTATCGTTAGGATAAATTTATAAACTACATATAAGTTAGTGAACAATCCTGATCCAGAGAGTTCAAAAATAACTGAGAAGGCGCATGACAAACACTTGAAACATTTTTTACTGTCATTGCAGAAACCACGAAAATTGTCTTCTTCTGATTCAGGTTCCGAATCGAGTTCACGGTCTTTTAAAATTTCTTCTGCTTTGTTTGATTCTTCGTCTGGGATCTGTTCATCTTGAGTTTTTACAACTTTTATGAAACTTTTGTACTGATCTGCAAATTGTTTAAGTTCTATTAATAATATACTTCTTTCAACATTGCAAAGTTTTGAGATACAAGAGAGGACTCCAGCCGGAAAGTCTTTTGTCGTGATTATGTCATTAAATTTTCTTGGATTTAACCAAGAAAGGTCCTCTAAAATTTCTCTGTTGGGGCAAAATCTTTCTTCTATGCTTATTCTAGCACAGTCTAACATATTGAAAAATACATGCTTGAAATGTTGAGCTGCTGATATTTCAGGAGCATCATCACTGGATTGTTCCCCAGGCATTCGTTTTTTCTTTGAAATTCTTCTTTCCGTAAAGTCCAATTGTAATTCCAAATCAATATTGCTATCTTCCAATTTACTGTTAACAGCAGTCGCATACTCTTTTGTTTTCGTGTACAAAAATTCAAAATGTTTGTCATTTCTTTTTTCATTGATCTGTTTAAGTAGTGTTTGAACCAAATCCCAAGCAATAGCGTAGTCCAATGTTTTAGTTTGCAAATATTTCGAAACAGGCGTTATAACAAGAAACATATCTAGTAAAACGAATGAAATAAATAGGTTTTCAAATTTCACCCATTGACTTGCCAAATTTCTGGCCATATATCTGGATTTGCAATCAAAATTACCATCAGATATTTCTTTGAATACGGTAATGACGTTAGTTAATTTGTCCGTGGCAATTTCCCCGCTCCTTAAAACACTTTCATCAATTATCGATGACAGAGCCTTATGTTTACTCCACCACCTAGTGGCTCCTATTTTTTGCAGTCTATAAAGTTTGTCGTGGGCGGTATGTTGTTTTTTTGTTTCTTTCTCCCACACTGCCATTCGTTTGTAAGATGTACTCAGAAAAACTGCAGATTCCTCTACCAATCCAAATACGTTTTCTGCTTGAAGAAACTTTACTGTCGAGTCAGCTACTACTAAGTTTAAGACGTGAGCCATACAGTGAGTATAAATCATATTTTCATTTGCCTTTTTGAAGTGAGCCTGTAAGCCATTGTAACACCCTTTCATATTACTTGCCCCGTCGAATGAACACGCAACTATATTTGATGCTTGAATTCCGTACTTTGCTAATTCCGATGTTATTCGCTCGTACAATGCTTGTCCACTAGAGTCATCAATAACAGTCATCTCTAGTAGCCTTTCATAAACCTTTCCTTGGACAACGTAGCGTACGCATATAGCTAATTGGTCCATCACTGCCACATCTTGGGTAGAGTCTACCATCACGCTGTAAATAATACTATCTTTGAGGTCTTTCAATATGATATTACGTCCAATTGTAGCAATCGTTTTAATTAACTTGTTTATAAACGATTTGGACAAAAATGTGATCAAGGAGCCTCGCCCGTACTGTCTTTTGGTTGACTTTCCGACAAGTTTTCTTTTCTCAATTGTTTTTTGTTTATGTTTCTTACTCTCCTCAATGCACTGTTTCACATGGTTTTGTAAAATGACGTCATAGTTTGCAACCATCATGACAAGTTCGAGAAAATTACCATGATTTTCTACAGAGTCAAGTGAGTAGGCCCCTTCTGCTTTGTCCCCTCTGTAAGCAATGCCTTGTCTACCCAGAAAAAAAACTATGTCAATCAAACGATGAACAACTAATCTTCTTGTGTGAACTTCTCTTTCCCGTTGTTTAGATTGGTGTCCCGCTAGAAGACTCTCAATATCACGACCTTTTAGGCATTGAAAAGCTGTCTTGGCCGCAAGTTCATGATAATGGGAGTTTTCATGAGTTTCCAGCGATTTATAAATGTGTTTTGGTGTAACATCATGTCCAGTAATAAATGTGGAATCTCTGTTATCCTTGCCTCCGAAAGCCATACAACAAGAACAATATACTTTGTTGAGCTCAATGGAATAAGATAACCATTTTCTGTGTATTTTTTCTCCATTCGGCAAAAGACGATAGTAGAGTTTGGATGGATCAAACGGAAGTTTAACTCCTTTTCCCTCATGAACTTGGATTGGATGTTTTTCCATAAAAGCTTTTTTTATTCCAATGTGATCACTTTCATTTGGACATATGAAACAACCAAGGTTTTTCTTAGAAGCATCAAGCGTGTCTTGTTTAGATTCTTCATCGCTGATTTCTGAATCAGAGTCAGAGCTTATTGACGAATCCCTGTCGAAATGCGTCAACGACGGTTTGGGGTGGTCTAGATTTAGGTCTAGAAATTTTTGATTGCTAGTAGTAGTTTCTTCCCTCTTATTTTCACTCCCACCAGACGATGTAGCTACAGTAGCCTCTGCTTGGATTGAAGGAGGCTCAATTTGATCTTCGTTTCCTGAAAATAAGTAATAACATCGTGGGTGCAAAATAATACGAAATACAGTAGTCTTATACAAAACATCTTAAACAATTATTCTGTTTACATTAGCCTTTTAAAATANCAGGGTATCAGTGCCAGTGCTAATAGTGTCAGTGCAGTGCATGATAGTGAACAAAGGTCGAACACAATAGTGTCGATGGGTCGTGACATGAGTGGATCCGTGTTAAGTGTCGATAGGGCCACTTCTCCAACTATGACAAGAACAATTAAATTTGATAATTTACCTAAACCATAAACACCTTATTAATTATGCAATTAATTTTATGTTGGTTNTTAGAAGTGTAATTTTTTTTATTTAATAATAAACTCGTAAAATAAACTCGTAAATTGTATTCTTATTTTAAATTATTCATGGAAAACATAAACTTGCTATAATATCGTCAAGAGATGAGTGTCATGAATGTGGTAGTACAAAATGTATGGAAGAAGGAAACATTGAATTTTTGGATAGATCCAGTTTATTCTGTAACCTATTGTTGATACCATTGGATAGAGCTTGTGAAGCACTTTTAGAATCAGTAATCAGTTTTACGATATCATGTGTAGTTTTTAAAATAATGTGACTTTACCAAATGTATGGAAGCTGGAAACATTGAATTGTCGGATAGATCCAGATTATTCTGTAACCTATTATTAACACCTTTTGATAGAGCTCATGAAGCACTTTCAGGATCAGTAACTAGTTTATTGATATCTTGTATAGTTTAGAAATAATCGAGTGAGATCACTTATCGTTTCCACCCTGTATAGTAAAATCTGAGTCTATTGCTTATATTTTTATTAAATACGATGTAAAAATATTTTTATAGTCAGAAAACAGGCTAATCTATCTACTTCTTCTTTATTACAACGTTGGCATACGACAAAGGCTTTACCTAGCCAGGCCAAATAAGTTCAAAGATCTAAATTATCAATAAAGGATGTTTAACAAAGAATTGGATCTGCCCCTAATCACGCCAGGACCGTCGCCGCAGCCTCCATTGTGGGCCTCCTGGAAACTGGGCCGCTTGCCTAGACTTTGTCTGACGTCTTTATTCTAAGATAGATAGGTAATCCTTTTTACATACAATTGGAATATTAAGTCAACACTTAGCACGTGTGTGTTAGGCCACGAAGACAGTCTAATATAAAAGTGCTTTTCCTTGGGAAATCGAGCTGGAAAACGTCATGATATATTTTTACCTACCAGCACATTCAGAAACCTAAAGGCAAAACAATCAAAATACATTAAATTTCATAAACTTTATTTGTGAACATATCATAGAGTACATATTTTTATTAAGAAATAACAACCGCACATACTTTGTGAAAAATATCCTAATAATATCAAGACTTATTATCTTGCTAATCTATGGGCTGCTAATCTTATGTCTAAAAAAAAATTTACATAGGACATAATATTATAAGTTTGTTTTCTTAACAAAGGTGCATAATATCTATTATGTATGTATTAAACAACATAATAAGATTAACATTAATCCATCTAACGCTTAGGTTCTTTAAATCAAAGGATGAAATTAATTAACATGACTTCACTTATTTATTTATACTAATTACTCTACTCGTAAATGGAATAATATCATTTATATTTTACTGTGCAACGTACTCGTAGATTAAAGAAGAAAGAATAGATTATTAGTGAAGCACAATTAATTTATTTTACACTAGCTTTCCGCCCGTGGCTTTGCTCGCTCGCGTGAAATTTTGTGTCATAGAAAAANTCGTAGGCGTGGCAAATGTCCCCAAAACAATATAGAAAACTAAGTATTATTAAAATTATTCATAATAAACTTTAATAACGGTCATGGAAATTCGGAAAGTTAAGCATTATAATAAGACTAGCTTCTGCCCCTAGCTTCGCCCGGGTGGATTTCGGTTATATCGGACTCCTTCAGGAACATATAATTTTTCCTGAATAAAAAGTATCCTATGTGTTAGTCCCGGTAATAATCTACCTATGTGCCAAATTTCATTGAAATCGGTTCAGTAGTTTTTGCGTGAAAGAGTAACAAACATCCATACATCCATACTTACAAACTTTCGCCTTTATAATAGTAGTAGGATTGGCTCTCTTATAGAGCTGAAAATGACGTCGGGTAAATATCAAATAAATGAACACATCTTCAGGCTTAAATGAATGAAAGAGAGCACTAACAACGGCAAAAACTGGAGGAAACTATTTCAGAGTGCATTTGGGTAAAGTTGAGAGGGGTGAGGGGTAGAGGGGTGGCTAGAACTGGGAACAATCCGAGTCCGAAATTCACTGATAAGATGCGATGGCGTCCGCGTCGGTGGCGATGCGTAAACATCCTGTCAACTAAACGGAAGGTCATTCACCTGATTATGGATCTGTTGCAAAGTATATTTATGAAAATTACCATCAATTTAAATTTTTTTACAGTATTTATGATTCTACACTAAGGTATCAATAAGTTTTAATTTGTATTTAACTTATAGCTGCAATAATATGTAAAGGCCTATTCTTAAAATTGCTTTAAGTCTTAAATTTAAAAAATATGACCAATAGTACCTAGTTTTTATACAACAACAATAGTTANCAGAAAAACATTATCGCGCGCGTCCCTGTTTCAAAAACTGGGACAAAAACTACTAAATCTAAAATCCTTTGTCCTTTACCGGGACTCAAACTATCTCTACCTATGCCAAATTCCATCAAAACCGATTCAGTGGTTTAGACGTGAAAGCGACACAGAGAGACAGACAGAGCTACTTTCGCATTTATAATATCAGTAACGGGTAAGGATTTTGATTTGTCAACTGTAAGTAGGTACTTAAGAAGGTAAGTTACTACCTATCCTGCGACTGCAAGTGTCTGAATACCAGTGTGAAGTATCATTCAGTTTACATTGGATGGAACAACCCAGTGGTTTGATTGTCCAGTATGATCATTAGTGGTGCATGTGCATGTCGCGCAGCTGTCGCGCCAGCCACGCGACGCCGTCCGCCAGCCCGGCGCCAGAGATGGCGCTCGACGCACAAATGTGCCACGGCTTGTCCGTGATACGCTCCAGGCCTAGTGCTACAACAATAATCATTAATTTATCATCAGGTCATTTGGTGTTCATTATCATCATCATAATTATTAGTCACTAGGTTTTGCCCACGGCTTCACCCGCGTGAAATTTAGTTTGTTGACGATCTGTGCGTCATATAGCCTATATGTTTGTTACGAACGGTCTCCTTTTAATAGTCTATGTTTTTATGATTTTATTTTTTACTATGAGTTGTCTAATACTGTCTAATCTAATGTTACTCTGCGTTATAAATAAACAATAATACTGTAAAGTTTCATCAAAATCCGTTCGGTAGTTTTTGCGTGAAAGTAACAAACATCCAGACATCCTTACAAACTTTCGCATTTATAATATTAGTAAGAAATAAGTAAGATAGGACGTCCACTGCTGAACAAGGGTCTCTCCTAATGATTTTCATAGGGATCGGTTGGTAGCGGCCTACATCCAGCGCCTACCTGCTACCTTTTTGAGGTCGTCGGTCCACCTACCCATAAGGAGGAACGTCTTACATTTACATTTGGTTTTACATTACAAAAATCATCTCCATTTTACCAGAGGCCTTAATACATAGCAAACTCTCCACGCTGCTGACCAGATAGATTGTCCGACGCAATAAATAGTAGCGGTTTAGCCGGTGACACTAACTATTTAGACATAGATTATTTTCGTATTGGACAATGTTAGATTTAGGAAGTGATTAAAATATTTTTACAAGGCATTTTGCTAACGTAAACTTATTCGCTTATACGCTTTAGCACTCAGGAATCTAGCTAAAGATATTTTCCCCTTTAATTCTGGTAAAACCAACACTAAATCGTTTAAGCTCAACATTGCCTTAAGCTTATCGAGTTGCAGTGAGCGTGGTTGCGGCTGCGATCCGAAATTCAGTGAAATTCGAGTAATCTAAAGTAAATCGCCGGCGATTGGCCATTGAGTGAGTCGGCGGCTCCGTGAGCTCACTGCGAAGCAGCAGCTGGGGCCGACTCCAAACTCGCTCGAGAGGTAATTTTAAAATTAATTAAATAAATTGTGTTAAAAATTCGCATAACGAGTCCTCATGATGAAAAGATACAGCCTGGTGACAGTGACATACAACGATTGTTATTAGTAATATGGTACAGTTTTTATCCTTTTTTGTGCGGAACCCTAAAAACAATGAATTAGCAAAAATTTCCCTGAGCTGAGCTACAGTCAGGCGAACAGACTTTAATGGCAGAGGAAAAGTCTCAGAGAAAATGATAAAGAAAAGTGTTAGATAAAAACAAAAGTATTACTTGCACCCAACACATTATCGAATACGCGTTTGAAAAGTCGAGCGATTTCCCCGTCGGGCCGAGGTTTCAGCTCATTAAAGCACTCGAGCGACTGCAACTAATTGAAGCGCACTCGAGCGCCGCTCGTCGCGATTACAAACAAAATAATTGACCGCCGGGGAATCAACCTCGAGCGCGGCTTTTTCGGAACCCACTGGAAGGGATTTTAATTGGCAGTACCTACTTAGTTTAAAATGAAGCATACCATGTTTGGAAATACCTTGAGTACCTACAGTACCTACCTACTTACCTATAATTCCTTTTGGAAACCTTATTTAAATTTTTCAAGACAACTTTCAAAAACAAACTTCCCCCTAAAATAACTTCAGAGCTGCGATTCCATCAATAATAAAACGTTGCTCTTTCACCGACTCTTACTCTCGATGTTTATTTTAGAAGGGTTTGTCACAGGACAGGTACAACTGTCTCCGCCCCCAGGGACGCGCGTCGCGACTCTCACAGGTTAAGGGAAACTCACACAGATAAGTAAATTTTAACAAGAAAATATTGCGAAAAATGAATAGGCCCAAACTTCATTTTTAACTTAATTTTCCTTGTTTTCATTATTTTGTTGTTTCTTTGTTCGTGTTTTAGAGTAACTGCAATTCATCTTAATTACGGCGAAGTTTTGTATTGTGTGAGATTTTTAATGTTTGCTTTTTCTTGTAATGCCGATGAATGTAAAAAATAAAAAGTATCTCAGCGCTCTCAATAATATTCAAAACGCATTTAAGTATCAAGTCTTTGACCAGTGTGTGTTGCCAAAGATGGTATATGGATCTGAGACGTGGTCGCTTACTATGGGCCTCATAAGAAGGCTCAAAGTCACCCAAAGGGCGATGGAGCGGGCTATGCTCGAAGTTTTCCTGGGCAAGCCCCTACTAGGTGGACCAGCGATCTGGCGAAGGTCGCGGGAATAGCCTGGATGCGGGTAGCGCAGGACTGGTTGTTATGGAAATCCTTGGGGGAGGCCTTGGGCGTCATTTGGCAGAAACGAACGATAAACATCAAAACAAAATGCTAAAGAAAAAGTTTATGTTTGCTTTAGTTCGGGCGTGTCACCTGTGGCGGTCTGCATGGGCGCGAGCGCGTGCGGCGCGTCGCTCTTGTTGGCGAACACCAGCAGCGGCGCGCGCCGCCCGCACATGTCCGGGTGCGCCAGCATCAGCTCCAGCTCCTCGCGCGCCACCACTGCAATCATAATGGAACAAGTTTCAACGACCACCACTGCGCCAGGAGAACAAGAATAACTGAGGTATATTTACGTGATCGAATCAGAAATAAGGAGATCCGTAAACGAACTAGTCGCTGACATAGCCCCACGGATAGCAAGCTCAAGTGGCAATGGACAGCCCACCCACAGAGCACGCAGAACGGACGGCCGATGGGCATTGACGTATCAGCGATCAGTATCTAGCTCATAGTTAGTACCATCAACTATCATCTTTAAATTGGTAGCCCAACCATCTTGGGGTGGGGGCACCAGACCATTCTGGGGGGGCCGTGCCACCCCCGATGTCACGTAAAAGATCTAAAGTCACATAGTGACATAGCCCGATAGATTAGCAAGCTGAAGTAGCAATGGATAAAGCACATAGTACACAGAACTGACGGCCGATGGGGCAGCAAGGTTCTGAAGTGGAGACCACGTACCGGAAAACGCAGCATGGGACGTCCATCCATAAGGTGGACCGACGACCACATAAAGGTAGCAGGAAGGCGCTGGATGCAGGCCTCATCATTCGGGTGATATGGAAATCATTAGGGGAGGCCTAGTTCAGCAGTGGACGTCCTGTGGCTGAAAAGATGATGATGATGAACTGAGGTATGCCTACACGCTAACAGGTAACAGGCAGGCAGTGGCGTAACACGTAACAGTGGAGGCCCGTTGCAAATTCTAGGGTTATTTTTCATACCAAATCTCTGAAGCAGCTCGAGAGACTTGGGCTAGCACCCTTCGGTTCGGGGGCCCCATGGCATTTTGCCATCCCTGCCACCCTATAGTTACGCCACTGCAAGCAGGAGCACTCACCCAAGCGCAGGTGGTCGGCGGCGTCGACGACGAAGATGACGGCGTGCGCGCGTCGGTAGTGCCGCTCCCACAGCGCGCGGTGCCGCGGCGCGCCCGACACGTCCCACGCGCTGAACGCCACGCCGCCGCCTGGTGATCAGAGATCGTCAGTATGTGCTACCTACATCATCTAATCCAGTGGTTCCTAACCTTTTCAATGTCACTACCCCTGTGAACAAGTATGAGAATTGAGTTAACCCCTAGCTAAGCTTTAAAGTAGTTCATTGCGCGGCCGCGGCACGCCGCCGCGAGACCGCCGGCGGTCACCTGCGGCTCTACAGAATCTAAAAATTTCGTGATGGGAGTAAATTTGCCAATCGTAAAATGTACTCTGTAACCGAAGGCATACGATACATTTTACGACCAAATTTACCCCCACCACGCAATTTTTTGCTAAATAAGTTTGGCGCAGCCTATGGATACCGTACTATTTTGTTTATTGCTATTTTAATACTTTTTCGTGCCATCCCATGTTACCCCTCTAGAATTTCCGTTTTGCCCCTGCGGGGGTAATTACCTCCAGGTTAGGAACCACTGATTTAATCGAATGGCGTAAGTACCTACACTATGCGGAAAATTTTCCAAGTCGAAGCGCTAGCCTGCACAGCGAAGTATGGGCGACGCACGGTTGAGCCAAGGAGAAAGTAACCGAGATGGTGTTCACACTATTACGTCTTGGCCAATTTCCTGCACAGTGCACTTGCGTCTTAATAAGTGTTGCGTTAAACGCTTAGGACTTTCAACATTCCCAAGTGTAGTAGAATAAAGTTAATCTCTAAGCCGCTTTGTCATTTTGTATTCGCTCCGCAGCAGCGAAGGAGCTCGCGTCAGTCGTAAACCTGCCGACACGAGAGTTATGGCCGCGCCGCGCGCTGATTGGTTCAGCCAGTTCAGCGTCCGGGGACAATTTGTTGCGTTATCTGGAGACCGCATACGACGATGTATTAGGTATACCTATTGGCCACAAATCGTGTGAAATTAGGAGTGATAAAAGATGGCAAAAGGGCAGAAACCTGAGACTTTGCTGTGCTATTTGCATCTACGTAGAAACAGAAACACTTTTTCTGCTCTGCCTAACAAAAATAGGAAAGCACAAGAGTAATTCCAGTAGAAATCAGTAGACCTATTTATTATTTCTGGGAAAATAAAATGGAAACCTACTGTGATTTAGGATTCGTGATGAATCTCGCTTCCATCTTTGGCCTGAGGGTCACTTTCGAAAGCTAAGAGCTTCTTCATTATGGACAAAAAAGCGCTTATGAAAAACTAATAGCAAGATAGATGATGGAGCGATAGATGCAGGCCGCTACCGACCGATATTTACGGAAATCATTGAGGGAGGCCTATGATGATGAAGATGGATGAGTCTTGCTACTGACTAGAGAAGTGATCCTGGGTGCTGGCGACAGTAGGTGCGAGGGCTGGGGCTCGCTGCTCCGGCGGGCGCAGTGCGTTGAGCAGCGTGCTCTTGCCGCTGTTGTCCAGCCCCAGCACCAGCACCGTCACCTCCGTGGGCCCGCGGCCCAGCCAGCCCGACAGCTTGTCCAGCAGGCCCATCGCGGGGAGCTGCTGGAACATACATCAAGGATCGTTTCAGCTAATATGTCGGCCGTTTGGTGTAGTGGTTCGAAACGGACTACTATTCCGGAGGTAGCGGGTTCGATTCCGGCACAGTACAAACATTTGTGCGCATGAACATATTTGTTTGTATTGGACTGGGTGTTTTCTGGGTGTTTTGGAAGACGTAGCGTGGGCAGGCTTCCTACTAGGTGGACCGACGGTCTCGTAAAGGTCGCGGGAAGAGCCCGGATGCAGTGGCGGCGTAGCATGGGTTGGCCCCCGGGGCGATCCCCCCCCCCCCCCCNGAACGAACGAGTCATGCTACTGACTAGAGAAATGGTCTTGGGTGCTGGCGACGGTGGGCGCGAGGGCTGTGGCTCGCTGCTCCGGCGGGCGCAGCGCGTTGAGCAGCGTGCTCTTTCCGCTGTTGTCCAGCCCCAGCACCAGCACCGTCACCTCCGTGGGCCCGCGGCCCAGCCAGCCCGACAGCTTGTCCAGCAGGCCCATCGCGGGGAGCTGCTGGAACATACATCAAGGATCGTTTCAGCTATATGTCGACCGGTTGGTGTAGTGGTTCGAAACGGACTACTATTCCGGAGGTAGCGGGTTTGATTCCCGCACAGTACAAACATTTGTGCGCATGAACATATTTGTTTGTATTGGACTGGGTGTTTTCTATGTATAATAAGTATGTATTTACAAGAAAAAAAGTATTTAAGTATGTTTATATCCGTTGTCTAATACCCATAGTACAAGCTTTGTTTAGTTTGGGTGGGACTAGAAGCGCAGTGTAAATGTAAAAAAAAATTGAAAGGATAAAGGCCTCCCCCAAGGAGTTTCTACAACGACCGGTTTTGCACTGCGACCATTCAAGTGCTTCCCGCGACCTTTCGAGTAAGTAAAAGGCCTAAACATCACCATCATCATCATCATCATGATTTCAACAATAGAACGTCCACTGCTGAACATAGGCCTCCCCCAATGACTTGCACAAACGCCGGTTGGTAGCGATTTACCTTTACAATGGCTGTAGAAACATTGTAAAAAAATACAATTAGGTTAGACAAAAACGTCAACATTATTGCAAATCACATTTTAGCTAGGTTTTAATTTAATTAGGTAAATGCATTCTGAGATTGTTGTTAAATATTGGGTTAAGTGCATAGTTAAGTAGGTACCTACTAATTATTATATTCATTCAGGTCATGGCTGCCACTTATTTTGATGAAAATAATTAGCAAAACAAAACTTACCACTTGATTCCGTTTAAGACCCGGTCATTTTATCTTCATAAAAAACCGTTTGAAACATCAAAATCAATTCAAATTCAATTGGTGCAGTGTTTTGTTTGTTTTCACGCGAATGGAATTGCGAGATAAATGCAATAAAAGAGGAACAGTAGATTGGAAACGAATCGACACACGTTTAGCAGCAAATCAGTATTGATGTGGACGCGGTTGCGCGGCAACCGGCCCCCAACACAGCACAGTAAGAACGCAATACACCAGCTCGAGTATTGTCTAATTTTACTCTATAGCGCTTAATTTAAAAGACTGGCAGAGCCCGGTAATAAAACTAAGAATTCAATTATTAATTTATTAAAAACTACTAGCACCTACTCGTGCTTATTTATACTTGTCTCATAAACAACAAAAACTTATGATGAGATGTATCTACTTGTTACAAAAACTTATACCTGGTTACCTAGGTTTTTATTGAAGTAAAACACCATGTTAATATTAAAATATTTATTTACTTAATTTTAAACTTTACCTATGTAGACCTACGCCATGGGCTTTGCAGTTTTGCACCTGGCAGCGATAAGACTGTCACACTGAAGTTATTTAAAAATATTGAAATTTATAATGCACTTAGTTTGCAATTGCTTTCAGAACGATGTATATTTTAAAATTGTATTAATTTGTTGTCTCACTCATCTTTATTTAGTACTATCACAGAACTTTATGTAACGTTTACATCACTAATATTGTCTGATAGTTATCGTAATTAACAGTTTTACATAACATTACTTATCCTACAAAGTTCTTTGGGTTCACACACGAGTGCTATCAGACTCTGGCTCCGACCTCCGTTCCTTTTCATCCGTGCCTTCGACATCCTTTTCTTTCTTTTCGTCCGTTCCTTCGACATCCTTATCTTTCCTCTTCTTGTCTAATAACGAGTAAATGTGTTCAGGCGTTTTGCCGCGCGTCTCGGGCACGGCGAATAGCGCGAAGATGGCGTAGGATAGCGTGAGTAGCGCGGCGAGCAGTAGCGCGGCCGGCAGACCGGCGCGCGCCGCCAGCGCCGGGAACACCATCACCTCCGCCGCGTTCGCCACGCACGTGCCAGCTGACGACAGCATCATCACTGCGCTGCGGAACTGGGAAACAATGTTACATTATGTAAGGGAAAGAAGTTATTTCTTCTTCACTAAATAATTTAATTTACACGTGTTTTCATGCGATGGCCAAGTCAATATATTTATGTAAAACGTTAAAGATTTCCTGGCCTGGACTTGGTATTACATGGATCTCACAACTTTTTACCGTAGAACAACTGAGTTGCGAGACTTGGTTTTTTTGACAAGTATTGTTTTTGATGGGATCTCATTTCTTTTTGTATTTTGTAGACAGCAGTTATGTATCTAGAAAACTGGACCGCCCCCCCCCGTCACAAGTCCTATGGCACCCCCTGGTACCCCCCCAGGATTTTTGGGGTTTCCTACCGATTCAAAGACAACCGCACCCCCCACCCCCCCGTATCATGACATAGACCGCAGATTTGCCATGCAGATGTGCCAGGGAGTACTAATCTGCGCGACTTGTGTCACCCCCTGATGCTTGGCACCCGGGGCGGACCGCCTGGATGCGGGCAGCGCAGGACCGTGCATTATGGAAAACCTTGGAGGAGGCCTTTGTCCAGCAGTGGACGTCATTTGGCTGAAACGAACGGGTGTTTTCTATGTATAATAAGTATGTATTTACAAGAAAAAAAGTATTTAAGTATGTTTATTATCCGTTGTCTAATACCCATAGTACAAGCTTTGTTTAGTTTGGGTGGGACTAGAAGCGCAGTGTAAATGTCAATAAAAAATTAAAAGGATAAAGCCCTCCCCCAAGGAGTTTCTACAACGACCGGTTTTGCACTGCCACCATCCAAGTGCTTCCCGCGACCTTTCGAGTAAGTAAAAGGCGTAAATATCACCATCATCATCATGATTTCAACAATATAACGTCCACTGCTGAACATAGGCCTCCCCCAATGACTTGCACAAAGGCCGGTTTAGCTATACAATGCCTGTAACATTGTGAAATCCAATTAGGTAAGTCAAAACGTTAACATTATTGCAAGTCACATTTTAGTTAGGGTTTAATGAAATGCAATCTGGGATTGTTAAATAATGAATTAAGTGCATAGTTTTTAACTATCTAGTAATTATTATATCCATTCAGGTTTTTTTTTTTTGAAGGGACGCGCGCTGGTAGCTTGAGGAGCTTTTCCAGCTTCACCGGGCAGAGTGGCGAGTACAGAAGGTACTCTAGCCGTTTGGCGATCGTCGGTGCGCGTGCCGACGAGGCCGAGTGTGGGCTTCGCGTAGCGAAGCCCAGGCTCGTCCGCGTCGGCCGCAGACCGACGTTCGCGATCGGGCCGTATCGAGCGCATGAGGCGCCCGATCAGTGGCGAACCCAACTAGAGGGTTGCCCACCGCGGTGTTGGACNCGCCGGGCCCGCCCAGCCGCGGCGGCCCGCCCACGCCGCGCCCGCGCCCGCCGCCAGGCAGCCGCCCGTCGCGAACGCAGACGTGATCAGCAGCCGCTGCAAAACAAACAAAGAAAACATTTATTTTGGTTCCAACAAAAAAAACACATAGTTTGAATAAGTAAAAGGTAGTTAGAACCAAAAACGGCCACCGCTCAGCATGTGTCATGCTCTGAGGTAGTAAAACCCAGAACATGACGCTGTTATTCTGCGGAAGCCATAGCCAAGCCATTCCAAAAGGAGCACCAGTATGTAAGCGCACATTTCGCTTTTGCGCAACTGACATCCGCAGAATACCATGGTCGTAATGTACTCTCTGCCGTCATCTGTGAGTTCTGTGACGGCAGAGAGTACCTTACGACCATGGTGCCGTGACATCTGCTCAGAGCAGATGCCATTTTGGTAACTGTACTTTGATGAATAGTTTTAGTTAGGGTTACGTTTTTTTTTTTCTTTTTTTTTCTTTCTTTCGTTCGTGTCAGCCAAATGACGTCCACTGCTGGACAAAGGCCTCCCCCAAGGATTTCTAAAACTACCGGTCCTTCACCGCCTGCATCCAGGCACCTCCCGTGACCTTCACCGGATCGTCGGTCCACCTAGTCAGCCATTCGAGAACTTTTCTGCCCCAGCGGCGATCAGCTCTGCGAGATATGTGCCCCGCCCACTGAACTTTTATTTTTATTTCAATTAATTGTGGAATGAATATTTAAAATTGTTGACAACTTACCCTCCTCCCAACCCTCTCCACAAGGTACAGAGCAATAGCAGAGGCCACCAACTGCACCGCTCCCAGCACAACTGCCTGCCTGGCCGGTGTCAGCAGCGCGTTCGTACGGAGCACCACCGTGGCATTCATTGCATTTAGGCTATATTCTAGAGCGCTTGTAGCATTTGGCACCATAGTTGTAGTCAGCATATCGCTCATATTCCATGTATTAGTGGAATTTAGCGCATAGGTTGCATTATCTGGCATAATTTCTAGGGCACTAGTGGTTGCTTCGTCCCGCGCGAGCACGAAGGTCCGCTCAGCGAACTGCATGAGCGTGTAGACTCCGCACGCCTCCTGGCCGACGATGGCCACGAAGCTGATAATGAACGCGCGCCGGCGACTGCGGTCGCTTACTGGAAATAATACACATTAAAAATAAATGGTTTGAAATTATGATAAAGACGTACACTCACTCATACGGGGCTATTCCCACCTCTCATTCCCACACTGCAAAAAAGCGTGTAGCCAAGATCTACAGCTTGACCGCCATAAAAACCCAACCAATGAAGGTCAAGTTCACTCCCTCATAGTATGACTGGATCACTACGACTACGATTACAGTTGCAAATAGATCTGCTTACTGCAGAGAGGTCCGCTAAGTTATGCTAAGAGAGAAAAGCATGGATTCCATCCAGCAGAGTAGAATTGGACCACACGCAATGTTCCCGTAGATATCTTATGAGGCGACTTAGAGAGTATGTGACCTCTACAACCTGTTTGGACAGGGTAGGGAGTTTTCCATATTTGGAAACAGAATTGAAATATCCACTGGACATTGTTGACTGTCCCCGGTTTCTATTCCCGGGCATCGAGCAGATACCCGCCTCCATTAGCGACCGCCAGATGAACGGTTATTGAAATTTTAAGAATAATTTCAAGAGAGTCGTGTTACTGAAGTGGAGACTAAGCGACTTGATGATTCAGACTCACTCATGTCCTTGAGCAGCGCGAAGGTGCTCACGCCGTTATCCGGCGGTGGCAGCGCGGCCAGCTCCTCCGCCAGCGAGGGGTGGTCCACGTCAACGATATATACTAGCGCATTCGTTAACTTTTGCTATCCACGCATCGATACGATGGCTTTTAACCGATGGATCGAACTCTGGTATCATGTTTGTTGAAGGGTTAATAGATGACGGCATATTAGGTCTAACAAAGGACTGTAATAATTGTGAAAAATCACTAAAGTTTACTAACAAGTTAGGAGGAACTGAATTATTATTGTACTCACAAGAAGTCTTCGTCTGCGGTGTGTTGTCGGCAGCGGTAGATGTGGTACCCCCTGCTGCTGCACACGATCCACTCGTTGGCGGGTGCTCCTCGGCACCGGCCCGGTCACCTGTCGCTGCTGGAGGGCGGCATTTGTTATCCCGTCCGGTCGCAGTATCCGTCTTCGCCAGTTCTGGTGTGCTTCGCTCGTACCCACTGGCTACACCTTGTTTTCGTCTGCTTGCATTGTTCTTTTTCGCCCGCTGCGGTGTGTAACATCTTCGCTCGGAAGCACTCCGGGAACGGTAACGCCTTGATGATTTTGATTGAGTCCTCCTTGGACTACGAGTTCTTTTTCTGCGCGGACTGTACTCAGTTTCTGAACTGGTAACCGATGAATCCGAGGAGTAGTCGTTGGATTTTCGTTTGCGCTTATTTGCGTGGCGTGAGCGTTTGGATCGCTTTCGCCCCATTGGGATCAGCAATTACGACCGATCCCACTTCTGATAAAAGCTTGACCAGCTTTTTCAGAAATAAAATCACGAGGTGCAGGGTAGAAATTATATTTCCAATAATTATTGCTCGATGGTTAGCAAAGAAGTGAATACATTTTCACCGTGATCGTTAATGTTAACTTCTAAAAACAGTGTTGCCAACATGGAAAAATAAAGTAATAACGGTTATTTCGTTATTTTACCGGTAATGTTAAAATAACGAAGTAACGTAACATGTAAAATAAAATACGACGGTTATTTCGATATTTAATGGAATTAAATAGTAAAAAACANTTCACCGGGCAGAGTGGCGAGTACAGAAGGTACTCTAGCCGTTTGGCGATCGTCGGTGCGCGTGCCGACGAGGCCGAGTGTGGGCTTCGCGTAGCGAAGCCCAGGCTCGTCCGCGTCGGCCGCAGACCGACGTTCGCGATCGGGCCGTATCGAGCGCATGAGGCGCCCGATCAGTGGCGAACCCAACTAGAGGGTTGCCCACCGCGGTGTTGGACCCAAGTCCAGCCTACGGCGGGCTCACTCTAGTGGGCCCGATCGAGGGGACTACGGACGCGGCCTGAGGGCGCCACGGTAGGCTCGGACCTCGGCTCAGGCCGTGTCCGGGGGACGGATAGGTTATGGCTGCCACTTATTTTGATGAAAATAATTAGCAAAACAAAACTTACCACTTGGTTCCGTTTAAGATCCGGTCATTTTATCTTCATAACAAACCCTTTGAAACATCAAAATCAATTCAAATTCAATGGGTGCAGTGTTTTGTTTGGTTTCACTCGAATGAAATTGCGAGATAAATGCAATAAAAGAGAAACAGTAGATTGGAAACGGATCGGCACACGTTTAGCAGCAAATCAGTATTGATGTGGACGCGGTTGCGCGGCAACCGGCCCCCAACACAGCACAGTAAGAACGCAATACACCAGCCCGATTATTGTCTAATTTTACTCTATAGCGATTAATGACTGGTAGAGCCCAGTAATAAAACTAAGAATTCAACTATTAATTTATCAAAAACTATTAGGAACTACTCGTTTCTCTATTTATACTTACTTATCTCTTAAACAACAAAAACTTATCTACTTATTACAAAAACTTATATTATACCTGGTTACCTAGATTTTTATTGAAGTAAAAAACCATGTAAATATTTATTTACTTTTTGAATAGTCACTTAACGACCTACGTCACCATTGTGCTTTGCACCTTGCAGCTATAAGACTGTCACACTGAAGTTATTTAAAAATATTGAAATTAATTTACAATGCACTTACCTATATAGTTTGCAATTTCTTTCAGAATTATTATTTTAAAATTGTATTAATTTGTTGTCTCACTCATCTTTATTTAGTACTATCACAGAACTTTATGTAACGTTTACATCACTAACATTGTCTGATACTTATCGTAGTTAACAGTTTTACATAACATTACTTATCCTACAAAGTTCTTTGGGTTCACACACGAGTGCTATCAGACTCTGGCTCCGACCTCCTTCCCTTTTCATCCGTGCCTTCGACATCCTTCTCTTTCCTCTTTTTGTCTAACAACGAGTAGATGTGTTCAGGCGTTTTGCCGCGCGTCTCGGGCACGGCGAATAGCGCGAAGATGGCGTAAGATAGCGTGAGTAGCGCGGCGAGCAGTAGCGCGGCCGGCAGACCGGCGCGCGCCGCCAGCGCCGGGAACACCATCACCTCCGCCGCGTTCGCCACGCACGTGCCAGCTGACGACAGCATCATCACTGCGCTGCGGAACTGGGGAACAATGTCCAGGTTAGGTAAGGGAAAGAAGATAACTGATCAATCAACCGCGGTTCAAAAACTTCACTTCATCATCATCATCTTTTCAGCCATAGGACGTAAATCCCCTGAACATTGGCCTCCCTCAAAGATGTCGAGATTGGCCAATTATCACTCAATCTAAACTTATCTAATCTTCACTATTCTTCGATGCTGCAGGCAAGGAGATATATCTTTTCAACCACTCTTTTTATTTTATTAAACACATGACAAATTACATGACATGCAATTACAATTTAAAAAAAAAAGATTTTTGTAAAAATATTTCCCCACAGTAGGTTCATTTTAGCTACAACATAATATGTTTAGCTCTGAATTAAGTAGTCGTCCTTAGCCTTCTCCATTTATCGTCAATTCAGCCAAATGACGTCCACTGCTGGACAAAGACCTCCCTCAAGGATCAACAATCGGTCCTGCGCCGCCGGCAGATCAACCGTCTGATCCTTAGTAATAGTATTATTATTCCAGGCACCTACCTGATAGTGGAACATATCGGCGAGCATGGCGTAGGGCGCGGGCTGCAGCCCCGCGTTGTCGGCCGCCACCGCGCCCGCCAGCGCNGCCGTGCCCCCAGATAACTGATTAAGAACAGACCAGCCACGCTTCAAAACTTCATTATCGTCGTCATTTCAGTCACAGGTCGTACATAGCCTACTGAACATTGGCCTCCCCCAATGATTTTCAAATAGGCTGAATGATAGCGGCCTGTATCTAACGCCTTCCTGCTACCATTATAAAATTGTCTGTCCATCTCATTCGTTTATAAATTACTTATCTAATCTTTACTACTCTTCGATGCTGCAAGCAAGGAAATATATCTTTTCAACCACTATTAGCACACAGTATTCATTTAAGCTACAACATAATTATGTTTAGCTCTGAATTAAGTAGTCGTCCTTAGCCCTCTCCATTAGCCAAATGACGTCCACTGCTGGACAAAGATCTCTCCTTTCCACAACAACCGATCCTCATCGCCCGCAGATCAACCGTCTGATCCTTAGTAATAAGTATTATTTTTCCAGGAACCTACCTGATAGTGGAACATGTCGGCGAGCATGGCGTAGGGCGCGGGCTGCAGCCCCGCGTTGTCGGCCGCCACCGCGCCCGCCAGCGCCGCGCCCGCCCAGCCGCCGCGGCCCGCCCACGCCGCGCCCGCGCCCGCCGCCAGGCAGCCGCCCGTCGCGAACGCTGACGTGATCAGCAGCCGCTGCAAAAGGACCGCCAGCATTTAATGAGGGCCATCGTTTTAGCGCTCACCAGTTAGCGCCACTGTAGAGTAAGGTCCTGTCACTTGCTAGTAGCGAAGACAGTGGCACCAACTGGTGAGCGCTAAAGTGGTAGGAGGACTATCGCATTTGCACTCATCAAGATGGCGCCACTGTAGAGTAAGGTCCTGTCAATCGCCAGGGGTGCCAACTGTTAAGTATAAAAACGATAGCCCTCATTGGCATATTTCGCTTTTGCTTCAAATGGCATCCACAGCAGTCATCATTATCATCATTATTACAGCCATAGGACGTCCACTGTTGAACATAGGCCTCCCCCAATGCTTTCCATGTTGATCGATTAGTAGCGGCCTGCCTCCAGCGCTTCCCCGCTACCTTTACGATGTCGTCGGTCCACCTTGTAGGACGTCTTCCGGTAGCACAGCAGTATACCAGGGGTTTTAACACGCTCTCTCGTCACGGCACAGAGCAGATGCCATTTTGGTACCTGTACCTCGATGAATAATTTTAGGTATACAATTTTTCTTTCACTCCTTTTTCTTTCGTCCGTTCGTTTCAGCCAAATGACATCCACTGCTGTAGGATTTCAAAATCGAAATCAAATAATTTATTCAGTACATAGGCCCTTACTAGGGCACTTATACACGTCCCAAATGTAGCTGGTAAAATAAATCGACCGGTCCTTCACCGCCCGCATCCAGATTCCAGGCACCTGCCACGACCTTCACCGGATGGTCGGTCCACCTAATCAGCCACTCGAGAACTTTTCTTGCCCCAGCGCCCATCAGTTCTGCGAGCTATGTTTTTTCTTTATTTCAATTAATTACAGAATTTATATTAAAAATTGTTCACAACTTACCCTCCTCCCAACCCTCTCCACAAGGTACAGAGCAATGGCAGAGGCGACCAACTGCACCGCTCCCAACACAACTGCCTGCCTGGCCGGTGTCAGCAGCGCGTTCGTACGGAGCACCACCGTAGCATTCATTGCATTCAGGCCATGTTCTAGCGCGCTTGTAGCATTTGGCACCATAGTTGTAGTCAGCATATCGCTCATATTCCATGTATTAGTGGAATTTAGCGCATAGGTTGCATTGTCTGGCATAATTTCTAGGGCGCTAGTGGTGGCTTCGTCCCGCGCGAGCACGAAGGTCCGCTCAGCGAACTGCATGAGCGTGTAGACTCCGCACGCCTCCTGGCCGACGATGGCCACGAAGCTGATGATGAACGCGCGCCGGCGACTGCGGTCGCTTACTGGAAATAATACACATTCAAAATAAATGGTTTGAAATTATGATAAAGACGTACACTCACTCATACGGGGCTATTCCCACCTCTCATTCCCACACTGCAAAAAAGCGTGTAGCCAAGATCTACAGCTTGACCGCCATAAAAACCCAACCAATGAAGGTCAAGTTCACTCCCTCATAGTATGACTGGATCACTACGACTACGATTACAGTTGCAAATAGATCTGCTTACTGCAGAGAGGTCCGCTAAGTTATGCTAAGAGAGAAAAGCATGGATTCCATCCAGCAGAGTAGAATTGGACCACACGCAATGTTCCCGTAGATATCTTATGAGGCGACTTAGAGAGTATGTGACCTCTACAACCTGTTTGGACAGGGTAGGGAGTTTTCCATATTTGGAAACAGAATTGAAATATCCACTGGACATTGTTGACTGTCCCCGGTTTCTATTCCCGGGCATCGAGCAGATACCCGCCTCCATTAGCGACCGCCAGATGAACGGTTATTGAAATTTTAAGAATAATTTCAAGAGAGTCGTGTTACTGAAGTGGAGACTAAGCGACTTGATGATTCAGACTCACTCATGTCCTTGAGCAGCGCGAAGGTGCTCACGCCGTTATCCGGCGGTGGCAGCGCGGCCAGCTCCTCCGCCAGCGAGGGGTGGTCCACGTCTACCCCACGCAGCCACGCCAGTGATGCCACTGCTTCCTGTAACATGGTAAGGATTTGTTTTCTTTTAGAAACTCCGTCATAAAAAAATCTACACCAGATAATGTCATACTCATGAAGCATTAGTAAATTTACTTTCTTGTGTTTCAACAAAGTACCTAACCGGATCAGAATTTCACTGAGGCTGTTCTCCCGCATAGTGCATACTTTGTTCAGAATCGATGTTTTCTAAAATGATCCAAATAGAAATCAAAGTCAAAGTCTAAATTTCTTTATTTGTTTAGACTAATAAATAGTTCTTACAAATCGTCATTTTGCTCTTAAGGAGCCTCTACATGTCTCATAATCTTTTTACCCTACCAGCGCTTCGAGACCAACATTTGGCAAGTGCTGAGAAGAAGCGCCGCAACAAACTCAGTCACCGCTGTCTGCCGGTTAATATAAACAAATAGAAAAAGCAGTAGTAGGTACATTTGATTCAGGAGCAGTTCACTGAATTTACCACGCATTCTTGTATGATGTATCTTATAAGAATGGGTATACAAAGTTGCGTGGCATATTAAGCAAGGTAGTAACGTGCTAATATCTAGACTTAGAGATTAAGATACTTAAATACTAGTAGAAATGACTCGCATTAATAAATTTGAATAACTTGGATTGACCAGTCCCCGAAAGCAGCGCCTGTTCACAGACATGACGAGTGAACCAGCCATCGCTTCACTCGACCATATTAGAGGGAATGTAACGACCCGCCTCACTACGCCACCACCCCAGAGACATTTTAGTGAGAATGACAATTCCAAGTTATCTCTTAAAAAAAACTAATAATAAAGCTAAGTAACTGAACAGTCCAGATTGATCAACGAGAATCAACTCCCCACGTTCAGGAGTTAGGTACTACCATCCACCACGCCTATACACAATCGCTTCGCTAACAAATTATCATGTCTATTACCAATTGCCTATTAAAGTTTCTTGTAAGTTGTAGGTACAATCCTATTACTTATCCTATTAAAAACAAAAACTTGATTGTTTTTTATCCAGTGAGGTAATGAATGGCTGTACCTTGTCCTTGTTGTTGGCGGCGAGGTAGGCCGGCGACTCGGGCACGAGCAGGAACACCGCGCAGTGCAGCAGCGACAGGCTCAGGCAGCTCCACAGGATCGTCCTAAGGAACAATCATTACATTCAGTCACGTTGATTACACGTTGCTCCGGTGGCCCCGCTGTTCCTGGCTACGGTAGCAGGCAGGGTGACAGCGGGGCGGGGGGTGCTAAGAATCTCCGGGGGAGGACTGGCTACCCACACCACCGAAAACTGGCCCTGGTAACATCCTAAAGGTAGCAGGAAAGCGCTGGACGCAGGCCGCTACCAACCGGGTCACATGGAAAGCATTGGGGGAGGCCTATGTTCAGCAGTGGACGTCCTATGGCTGAGATGATGATGATGATGAGACGTTGCTACATATGCGTTAAAGTAATCTCATTAATTAAGTATGCTCTATAATATTCTGGTCGTTGCTAAGCATGTTCATGGATAGGTAACTGCAATTTGAACAGTGCATTTATTCAGGTCAGCTGGTGGTCATCATGGAACCATCAATAATGTAGGGTGCAATTGAAAATGTATTTCCAATTTTATTTTATTATCAATCAAGAGCAGGCAAAACAATATTTTTCCTTATTTGGAAACAGAATTGCAATATCCACTGGACATTGTCGACTGCGTATATTAGTCAACGGGGTTTTTAATTGAATTTTCTATTCCCGGGCGTCGAGCAGATACCCGCCTCCATTAGCGACCGCCAGATGAACGGTTATTGAAATTTTACGTCCGCTTTAAGCCCAGGCTCGTCGCCACCTACTTTTTAATCATTTAGAGCTGGAGTTGAGTGTTATGAGCGAGATTTATCAAGATGAGTGCTTAAAAAGCGATTTTCACAGGTCATTTAACAACTTCAGTGATGTACGTTTTTCGCAAATTGTTCAATAACATTAGATCTTGTAGTTGTCTTTGTAGGAGTAAGAACAAGTTAATTGATAGCGTTTAATTGTGTTTAATTGATAGTGACCAGTTGCAATGGTTTTTCTTTGATTAAAAGTGACTCACTGCAACCGGGTAGGTAGTTAGAGGAGTGATCCAAGACCAAGGGCATAGACTTTTCGGCACGAGGAGTCTACTCTTGCCAGAATAATTATTTATTCTTGCCAATTCGTCTATGAGAGAATAGTAATTTCTTCCACGTGGTGCACTAATAACGGAATACAAACATTGCCACCGACTTTTTTTGACCGATAAGTAGTTGGGCCCGATTCAGCCGATACCAAATTGGTGTACTGTGCGCACTTTCATACATGTCCTTACTGATTAACAGCCAACCCAACTACCGGCCGACAAAAAGTATGTAGTCAGTCTGTCTAAGTGGTGGTGACGCTGGTGTCCCTTATGGATATTTAGGGATGTTGGATATGTAGTTTCGGTTATGTGGTCGTGTAAAAGTGCTTTTTAATTATTAAAAGCCTATTTGCAAAAATAAATGAGATTTATGAGTTTTTTTATGGATACGGTTACGGATATAGGAATAATATTATACCGGTTTCGGTTACGATTATGGATTTTTTTTATTTCGGATATCCGAAAGTTTCGGTTACGGTTACGGATATCTGTGCTTTAGAATACATATTGCAATAGTTGTCCAACACGGTTCATTCCGCCGGCCGGTTCATGGCCGCAAACTTTACATCGAATAAAGTGTAATAAAAAAATAAAAATTGATACTACATAGGTAGATGGCATTATAATAAAGGTAAACTGCCTACATCCGAAACTATCCGAACCTTTTGAATCGGTTACGGTTACGGATATCCATAACATCCCTGCTGGTGACTCACGTGTGCGGCAGCGCGAAGTCGGCGGCGAGGTACATGAGAAGGAAGCCCACGTTGTGCGCAGGGATTAGCGCCGCCGCCGCTGCTCCACGCACGCGCTTCTCGCACATCTGACGACCACGAATAGCACAGTTAGATTTTTATTCAACAGTTGATTGGTTTATACATATACGGTCACTAACTGTAAAAAAAGAGAGCCTAGCATTGAATAGAAAAATCTGTGCAAATTAATGCAACAGGCAAATCATACAGCTACGTTCGGAAGAGGGTTAGCCAAACACGTTCGGTATATATTATTATGTTACGGCTAAAGATAGGTGTGAACATAAACTTAAGATTAGCCGGCTAAACTTAAGTTTATCTTTGACGAGGTGTTAATGTTAGTTTCTTCTATCTTTAGCCGGCTAAACTTAAGTGTAACCGCAGGCCCTTGGCTAAAAATGTAGAAGGACTATTTTGACACGAAAACTTTATTAAAAAATAATCACTTTCATTACACATACTTTTATGTACCTATGTAGGTATTCAAAAATACAATTATTACAATAACAAAACATTAATTACTTAAAACAATATCTAGGTACTCATACCTTATCATTAAAATAAAATAATAAGGAACCATTTGGTCATTACAGAATCTTCTGTAAGTAGGTATTTAAAATTACAAAATAAAACATCTTCAGTGTTAATTACTTAAAACAATATCTAGGTAGTCACAATTGTTAAATAATATGGAGCTATTCGTTGTATCCCCACCGCCTCCTCAAGCCCACCGCCGGCCTGGCGCGCCCATCGAATACATTTTTAGCCTTTTCGTTTTGGCTAATGTGCACATTAGCCGGCTAAAGATGGAATATCACGACGCAAACTAACATGTTATCGAACTTTAGCTGCTTCTCGCAGATAAACTTAAGTTTAGCCGGCTAATCTTAAGTTTATGTTCACACCTATCTTTAGCCGTAACATATACATAGGTAGAGCCATTTTGAAAATACAAGGTTTATTTTCAGGTATACTTTGTGTATATTTAATTAATATCTTTGAATGTTTGTGCCTGTGCATTAGGTATAACCCGTACCTCTCTGGCGACGAGCGGCGCGATGGAGTAGGCGCCGGCGCCGCCCAGCCCCGCCGCCACGCGTGCCGCCAGCACCCACCAGCCGCCGCCTACCAGCTTCAGCGACCAGCACACCTGCAACCAACAGAGTTTCGTTTTCGTCAACGACAGAGGGCAATTTAAGGGGGACTCTCGTCAACGACAGGGCAAGGCGAGCATATACGTAAGTGGGTTTTCTTAAACTTTACGAGATGTAACATTAATAATACGACTTTGACCTTGAAGACAAGCGTTTTTGTACATGTCGCAAAACGCAAACAATTTTTTTTATTACTGTCTCAATTAATAAACTTGACTGTCGAGTCAAGCGCAGGAGCGTGTATCGTTTTTGAAAAATATGTAGGTAGTCGAGGAAAAACAATTAATGCCGTTCATTAAAACTCTTGAAACTCATTTATTTTTGCAAAAAGGCTTTTAAGAAGCACTTTCACACTTTTAAATTGGCTGGCCAACTGCGACATTGAGGGTAGCTAGGCACAAATTAGGAAGCGTGAGTAGAATGCGAAATACTGGATTTAATGACTCACCACAAAGCACATCGACGTCGCGATAAGTGCGAATTTTCGCCCATAAGAGAGCGCGCGCGCACTCAGTGGGACGCCGACTAGTGATGCCAGGAACGTGGTCGCCGCCGCCGCCACCACGCGCGCTCCCTCCGCCTCCGCCGCCGCCGCCGGGTCCCCGCCGGTACCCGCCGCCGGATCCACGCCGTCCGTCTCCTCCCGCTCGCCGCTCACCAGCGACACCCACCCCATCGCCATCCCAAGAGACATGGTGGGCACGTTTACTGAAATAGGTTTCTCTGTCATCAGGCGCCGCGATAACGAATGCTCTGGAGGCTGTCTGGGCAAGTGTCTATGACATCAATGAGTTAGACTCTCAGATCATAGGTTAGACTAAATATTTTCCTATTCGTTTCAAATAATACTTAGTAGCCCTCCAAAATGCTTCTCATTTCATTTATTGAATTAACCTAACTCAATGAACTGAATCTGATAATTAGCGACTTGACTCTACGTTCTTACATTAGTATGTCAGTGGCAGTAGACACACGCATTTCGTGGTTCTAGTCTTTAAAGACTAAGTCAGTATATAATAGTAGTCTTTGGACTAAGTTAACTTAGTCTTTCTTTCAAACGCATTCTGATATTATGGTTGGAACCTTTATTTGATAGGGTGTCCCGAGTTTAATTGCGTCGATGCGCGATCATTAAATCTTTATTAAGTTTAAAGAAAGAGTGCGTGGTGATGATAAGCATCACAACCGAATCGTCAATATTATTGACATTGAAGTGGAACAATTTTCTTCGTTCAGTGTGTCGTAATTTATTTATAAGCACCGCATCTCTTGTCAAAGTAACGATCGAGTGTGTCTTATATGCGCACGTGTGACACGTGTCTCTCATGGAGCAGGTCTCGATCTTTGATTGATCTCATTATCATACTAATTACTACCAGCGCGAGCGGGGAGTCACCTGCAATAACTAATAACGCAAAGTTACCTAATCTAATTATTGTAATATTGTGAACATTTCCAATTATTTAAACATTTTGTTTTTGCTTTTTTTTGCTATTTTATTAACTTACGAGATTATACTCCTACTTCGGTATTACATTTATCACGTTGTTCACTCTGGGCGATCATAAGATATGATATTGTGACTGCAATTAGATATAGTAATTGAATGTTATATGTATAGTGTGTACCTACTTTTGCTAGTACTTGACAGGTTAAGTGCCTAACTGATGCTTACTATCTAACAGTACTCTCATACTTTCACCAAGTACGCATTGATATCAATGCCCTCTAATCATCAGATTCTTCCACAAGGTCTCGTGCCTACATCAGTCTATTCGTAAATACCTACACAAACTCTTTATTATGATTATAGTAGTATGAATCAATTTGATCAATGACTTCTGACCTCTGGGTTTTTCGTAGACGAGCCGGCTGCGGTTCACAAAAGGAAAACTTTACGTTACGCTCCTTACAACTTGTTTGCCAACTGCGATCGTATTGTTGTTTACATAGTTAAGGATATATTTAGCTATTATCCTCTAAAATATCACCGGTATAAAAATAATGATATTTATAAGATTTGAAATTAGTAAAGAAAATGTGAGATGTATTTTAGTGAAAAAACACACACTCGATTGTTAATTTAAAAATCATAAAATCAACTTACGTTATTTTATAAATTTACTTTTGGAACTTAGTCATTTGGAAATGCAACCAAAGTCGCAAAAAATTGGGTTTCTTGCGCGCGCGGCCCAAACCGGATTGAAACCTGCACTGCGGTCTAGACTGATCTATCTACCACGTTACAAAAGGTTAATTAAACTTAACAAATACTTACACAGCACATTCAAGCAAGGGTGAATTGACTCTTGAATATAATAATATTTTCTTTATTCAAGTTAAAAAAAAATTGCGGGTTAATTTTATTTAAGCTGGAGGTAAAAAAAATCAAGTAGGGACATTTTTTACGAAAAATTAGTGACACATTCACTGATACCGCCGCCTGCCTACCGTCCTAACGTTGCTGCCCTGTTCAACCTGAAAGCAGCCCTCTCTCGCACCCTTATTATGTCTAAGTATCTATTGTTAGGTAGAACTAGGGCTCTAGGGACTTTGTGTCTTAGGTAATAAGGACTCTACGCTCACTAGGGAGTTAGTTTCCATCCTGATCTCATATCCCGGGCACGGGAGCAGTACTTCCAGTTCGTACATTCAGTCGTTAACTTATTTGTGTCGCATGTCGGTGCGGCGCTTACTTTAAGTAGACTACATACGTTTGTAACAAGTTTTTTTGTAAAAAAGTTTTAAGTCTTTTTATTCTAAACAGGTTAATCTACCAAGTGGATGACATTTATGAATAACTGTATTTATATGTGTGTTATGTACTCACTTAGTAGAACCATGAGCAACTGGTGGCACAAGCCCCTCACGCGTGACACTTCAGGCACCACCGTCATCTTCACCCTATCAATAAAGTCTCTCTACTCCCACTATTATTGTCCACTCCTATCTGGACTGTCATCAACTTGCCACAGGGGGACGTGCACACAATGGTCGGCTGGAGCAAGAGGGTTGCCATAAATGATCGTTCCACTTTTAAACCAAACGAGAGGAGACTCTTGTTTATCACTTAGTTTTAATCGAAATTTATTTGCAAGTGACTAAGTATAATAGTATTTTCTGAAGACGAGCAGAGGTAAGCGCGTGAGCTTTACCGGCAAAGGACTGCGGCGCTCCCGCGCAGCCGGCGCCGTATAAACGCGGCCGGCTGCGCGTAGGTATCAACACTAACATGTAGCACGTGCTTGCTATAGCTCCTACATTGTAAACAGTGTGTTTATTCAAAATATATTAGCATCCTCGTATCCTCTAATCTAATTCGTCTTCATCAGGACTGGTGTGGCCTCGCGTGGGCAGATGAATATGGCATCCACATGCAACACATTACATGATGCAACGACCACATAACCGGTTTGCTCAGGTAAAGAAGAAGCCTAATACTCTTTTAGTTTGTTATGTTTTACAAGTAAACAAAAAAATAAGTGGTATCAATACTCCTTCCGCCACCATACTCAGTCCTGCGTTAATATTCAGCTTCCATTAGCAAGGCATAGGCAGGCATTGTTTGTTGTTCCTGTTTATTTATGATTGATGTATGCGCCTCTAGTCGGTATGAATATCTGAGTATAATAATTGATTTAATTCGGTTTGTCATTGTTTCGTTATTGTGTGACGTTATTTAAGTCAATCTACAATACCTACCCATTGAAGATCCCAGCAGATAATGTCCACTTCTACGAAGGCCATCAGCCCATTGGACAATGTCAACTCCGTAGAGTTAGCTTAGTATAAAGTTTTAGAGCTTTTAGAGTTACCTCATTTGCAACTAGAGATTTACACGCTTCTTGTTAAAAATGCTGTTGACATGCATTTTATGTATCCACAAAGGATATTAAATTAAATTACCATTTAATGGCTAAATGTTATAAATGTTTAGGTGTTTTAAACGTTTGCTAACGCTAGACTGTTAATAACATTTCTGCGACATTTACCTACTCGTAATTAAAATAATGAAAATTAATTAAATGAAAATGAAAAGGAAACTTGCGCATTATACTTTTTTACACTGTCAAGAAATATTTAGACCGCCTAACAAAACAAATGCCAGCTGGTGCATCTCGACCGACCTACTTTAGAGTGTGTGTCAGTTGAAATTAATAAACCGCGTTAGCTAAGTGTTATTTTTATGAAGGTAATTAATGTAGTACTTAACTGTAAAAACTCCAAACTAGAAATAGAAGGAAATTTTGCCTAGTCCAGAATAAATGCAAATTGTAAAAATCCGTGAGTCACACGCCACGAACCAATTTTGCTGCCGCAAAAACCAAACGTGTAGAGCGCTTATCGCGAAGGAATCGCAGACGTGCGCCGCATCTCAATCACACCTGCTAAACTGCTGGCGCAGAAAGGCTGTAGGTACCTAATCAATTCGTTTGGACCTTAGGATTTCTTTAAAGTTATGAAGTTTACCTAACGCCTTACCATTCTCACTGTCTTGCTTGAGCTAGCCTGTTCCCGGTGCCCGCTTGACGTTGAGTTTTGGGGACGCCCTGTATAATAATACATTTTATATTGAAATGTTATTTAAGAGTATTTTTTTAAGATTATTAGTAATTTTTATTGCACAAATTACTAATGTCTAACGGGACATTAGTAATTTGTGCCCCTCGTGTTAAGCTAAATAAGCTTGTGTTACGAGTGGGCTCACCACAATAGTCGAGCGGTGGTGGGATTCGAACCCGCGTTCCTCGGATCTCGAGTCGGCCACTCCGACCCCTTTACCGTTCGGCTATCGTGACTTAGCTAATTAAGTATATTTATTTATGTATTATTAATTCTTAAAATCCGTTTCAGATTAATTGAGATATTTTTATTCGTACTAAATCTTGTCGCCCTTGAAGTAGAGCTTGATCTATATAATTTGGGTGCAAGTTTATAGGCACTTAGGGGGCGTCCATAAATTACGTGAGACTTTTAGGGGGGGGAGGGGGTCAACAAAAACCTCACTAAATCTCACGTGGGGGAGAGGGGGGGTCTCAGGAAATATCACGTAATTTTTTCCGCAAGAAATAGAGAAATAGTTTGCCAGAAATCTAGGTTTAAATCTTAAGTAAAAAAATTGGCCAAGTGCGTGTCATGCCACGCGCAGTGTAAGGTTCCGTAGTTGTCCGTCGTTAACAAAATATATTTCAGAAACAAGCAATTACTTCATCTAAAGTATAGTCTTTGAAACTCAGTTAAATTACTCCAAAACTATTAAATTTCGGTTTTTTTAAATATCACGTGAGATTAGGGGGTGGGGGAGGGGGTCAGGCAAAATCTCACCAAATCTCACCAAGGGGGGCGGGGGGGTTGAAAAATAGCCAAAATTGTCTCACGTAATTTATGGACGCCCCCTTACATGTAGGTATGTATGAATTTTGGAACATGTTTAATTTACAAAAAAAGTTATTTACTTGAATAGCCCAATTAATTTGTAAATTATTGGAATTGGCAATTTATTTTAAATGCTTTTAATGTCAATTCATTAAAATAATAATTGTCTTGCCAATTTGTGTATCCGTTTATCTTAAGAAGGAAAGGAAGCCCGACACGTTTCCTTATAGACACGCGAGTTGTCTTTAAAAGTCTAATTTATTCATGCTTCAACTCATTTACACACATATCATTTCAATCGATTGTATAGTATAAATAATATCGTAATCGCCATATTAATGGTATGTGATCGGCACGCTTTCCTCATAACCTTAACATATACCTCAAAATGTTCATAAAATCAGCCAAGAGCGAGTTGTGTTCACCACCGAATTCCGTACATCGTGTAGAGAAGGTAGAGAATTACACACGTACTCTACATTTTACTGAGTCTAACTTTATTTTAGTATAGCACTTACATAAGTAAGTAGGTACCAGGTGCATATAAGTAGGTACTTGCGGTCTTGCGGATGGACAACGGAGCTTTAGTAGGGTTGAGTTTGCACTCTTTGGGTTACTGGGTACCACCAAAGCTTTGAGACAGCGAGTTCTTTTTTGCTTTTAAAACTTTTTTTTTTAAGATTATTAGCAATTTGTAAAATAAATAAATTAGCAATTTGTATTGCACAAATTACTAATAGTCCCGTTAGCCCCTCCATGTATTACGTACGAGTAGTGGGCTCACCAATAATCGAGCGGGTGGGATTCGAACCCGCGTTCCTCGGATCTCGAGTCCGCCAGTCCGACCCCATTCACCGTTCGGCTATCGTGGCTATGATAACTTTAAAAAATAATATATTGTCTAATTTTGATTAAATAATACAAAATATTAAGCTAATATTTTAAATCCTTGATTCATTAGGTAGGATGGAACTATAATGAGTAAGTAAGTAGGTGCTTTGTTGGATTTTATGGTAGGACTTCTCCATACCTTCATGATATTTTAGCTTGCTTGAACAGAAGACAATATTTTGTAGGTATTCAACTACTGCGCATTGTTTTGTTTAATCATCCATAATACCTACAGATAAAAGGTAAACTAGAACCTGTCTACCAATTACTCAGATTTTGTAGGCATGGAGCGTAAAGTGTTTTCCAGAGAGTAGGCAGATTTGCGAATTTTCCTCATCGGTTATTGTGTGTAATATCACACAAGACACAGAGCTGATTACCTAGTCTGCGCACGATTGTGATCACTCCAAATGGGGACATTCCACCGGGCAAAACATGTCACCTATTTCCTCCGCAGATTTACTTTTTATGAGTAGGTACATACATGGCGTGGCAACAAATTTAAGGAAATTTAATAAAAAAAACTAATTATCAATGAAATATCATTCAGTGTGGTTCAATTTCATTAAATCTAAAATGAAATCGCCTTTTTATTAGTCTTACTTAGGCTCTGTTAGGCCTAATTCTTACTTTATACGTTTTGGGTAAACTGTACCTAGCAGGTAGATAAATAGAAGAAATCTACACCACCACATAGTATAATAAAATAAGACAAGAAAATAAAAAGAAAGAAACTATAGATACGGCACAATTTAGAAGGTCTTATCGCTTTAAATCGATCTATACCAGAGAACTTAGCGGACAGTTGTTTAGAATAGATAAAAAGGGAACGCTCAATAAATCAAATATTTTATGAATAATGCCCATATTGTTCTTTGCTTACTTTGGAATATTTATGTTAATTATAAAATGTATAATAATTATTACTCGCATTCCAATACAATTTTATGGCCACCAACTGTTTTGTCCGTAGGTAAACAGGCATAAATAAATGCCGTCTCCCTGTACAGTTTCCTCGAAGATTCTTAAAAAAGGTTTTGATGTTTTTTTTGAGTTGTTTAAGGAGCGTGGCGGGAAAATGAAGCGTCATCTAAATTCTTAAATTCATGTTTTATTTTCTGAAATATGTGTTTAGCCAACCAATATTTATTTATTAATCCAATAATTGAATACTTTTTATACCTTGACACTGGCTATAATATGTGCAAACCGCACAAAGCCATAACGAAAAGAAATATCCCTCCTTCTGGCGCAGTCGGGTAAAAACAGAAACGGTGAGGAAGTTTCTTGTTGCCGTAAGGATCTATATCCAAAGCCGTAAAACTTCTATTAAAAAAAAGTTTCTTGTCAGTTTTTGTCACTGTCAGTTTGACAGTAATGGTTCGTCACGTCAGATCGTCAAGTTTTGGGTAGATTGATAAACTTTATTTTTATCGTCAATTTGTGATTAGATTAGTTCCTTCAAACCTTATCTTTACTAACTGTGCCTTCTTTACTTAGACTTTCGCATATAACCCACTTCTATAAAACTCCCAATGTGAATGTATCAAAAGCCCAACAATGTTGTCCCGTTTCGTGGTTTCGCAAGTGAAGCACAATTCGTACTTCCTGGTGGGGGTGGTGATCGGGCTGTGGGTGGCGCTGGCCGCGATTCCACTGGAGGAGGAGGTGGCGGCGTGCGCGGAGGCGAGCACGGCGGCGCTGAGCGACGAGTTCGAGCCGCATCGCGAGGAGAAGCCCTTAGGGCCCGCGGGCCCGGCGGCGGGCCGCAGCGTGCAGCGCCCGCGCTACTACAGCACCGAGCTGGGCATGAGAGGTGTGTACACCCTATCAACATGGAAATTATGAATCTATTTCATTCATAGAGGTAACTGTCGCCATCGACAAGCTGAGCTGACCTACTTTTGGTTCTGTAAATTATCTAGCTAGTAAGGCAAATTTAAGCTGAGGTTTTAAACTACTATGCTGTAGGTTACCTTCATGAAAAGAGTAAAGTCAACTAGACATAAAAGAAAATTGTTTACTCTGCATTTTGAGACTTGTAAACTAAATCCTGACATGTCAGTTTATCAGCAGGACACACTTCTAGCAAGTGAAATGAAAACGTTTTACTTTGAAAGCAGTAGTGGGCTAGTTAATAATTAATTTTAGATCGTGTTTATTGTTTTACAAAAAATAATTTTGTTTTCCACAGGGTCTTTACTTGCTGGGGTGTTAAGCTCAGAAGATGCCTTGGATTCAAGAGTGGCTGCTCTCAACCAAACCGCTGCCCGTCTCCAACCTGCATTCCGAGTATTCATCGCAGCATCCAGCGTTCAGGCCGCCCCCGGGCGCGCTAATGTCGTGGGCTTCACTGACACTCGGGAAATGCTCAAACCATTCCATGCTCTGAAATATCTGGCTGACAATTACCTCGAAGAGTATAATTTCTTTTTCTTGGTGTCGGACACATCATTTGTTAACGCCCGGAGGCTGTCCGAGCTTGTGTCCAAGCTGAGCGTCAGTCAGGATGTCTACATGGGCACAATCGCAGAAGATGACAGCCACTACTGTACCCTAGGTGAGAATCAATATTTTAAGTTTGTAGTGGGTCTGTGTGGGGTCCCGTTGCAGTGGGCATCTTGTTGGTGAATGGGTGGCACTGCTCAGTTTACTCTTGTTTTTAATTTATTTTTTCTTACATTAAGTATTATGTGTCACTGTCATGTTATTTATTTTATTTATTTTATTTATTATTCATTATTGAGCAATTACATATTTGATCCAAATGTCTATGTAATTGCCTGTATTTGTGTGATGTCCATTGTAATAAATGTATCTTTCTTTCTTTCTTAATAGCAAGCACTTTAGTGACAATTTAAGGTCCCATTATTTGTATTGTATTGCTGTTGGTTTTCCGAATAAAATAAATAAATAATAATATTATTGTAAAATACAAGCAAAAATGGCTGTCTGCTCTGTGCAGATTTCTTTCTTTGAGTGCAACGATGCTGCACGCGCACCCGGCGCTAGTGATGTGGCGCGACGCTAATGAGGTTGCATGCGTGGCGCGAACAGGGTCTTAGGTACTCATTGTATGTAGAGGGAGGCCTGTTCATCTCCGCGAGTTTACATCGAAAAAAAAAAAAACACGCACGATGGCCCACCTACAGGATACTATTCGACAAGGCCTCACATACGAGCGAACATTGACTCACGCACGCGTATTCTTGTGTATGATGGAAGAAAATAAAGAAAATGGAAATACTGTGCAGTATTTAACTGCCTAAATAATAATAAAAACACAGAATGTACTTTTTTAAGTTGCCTCAAGACACTGAGAGGTAAATAAGTAGTTAATATTATTCATGATAATTCATGCTAAATCATGTATTTCCTCCGCCATTTTCCGCAGTTTGGCACCTCACGTCACATCATTTTACCGAAGTCAGCCCTATAGCTTCGGCGCAGTGCCGATCACTGACGTTTGTCAACTAAATGGTGCTTGACTCTTGAGACAGGCTAAATTCCACCATATTGTTAATGACATTGAGCATACATTTTTTTAAATACCTTCGCGAAGTAAAACTTCTGTACGTAGTACTTATTATTATTCTGTGGTGGGGGGGTTGAAAAATAGCCAAAATTGTCTCACGTAATTTATGGACGCCCCCTTACATGTAGGTATGTATGAATTTTGGAACATGTTTAATTTACAAAAAAAGTTATTTACTTGAATAGCCCAATTAATTTGTAAATTATTGGAATTGGCAATTTATTTTAAATGCTTTTAATGTCAATTCATTAAAATAATAATTGTCTTGCCAATTTGTGTATCCGTTTATCTTAAGAAGGAAAGGAAGCCCGACACGTTTCCTTATAGACACGCGAGTTGTCTTTAAAAGTCTAATTTATTCATGCTTCAACTCATTTACACACATATCATTTCAATCGATTGTATAGTATAAATAATATCGTAATCGCCATATTAATGGTATGTGATCGGCACGCTTTCCTCATAACCTTAACATATACCTCAAAATGTTCATAAAATCAGCCAAGAGCGAGTTGTGTTCACCACCGAATTCCGTACATCGTGTAGAGAAGGTAGAGAATTACACACGTACTCTACATTTTACTGAGTCTAACTTTATTTTAGTATAGCACTTACATAAGTAAGTAGGTACCAGGTGCATATANCTTTTTTAAGTTGCCTCAAGACACTGAGAGGTAAATAAGTAGTTAATATTATTCATGATAATTCATGCTAAATCATGTATTTCCTCCGCCATTTTCCGCAGTTTGGCACCTCACGTCACATCATTTTACCGAAGTCAGCCCTATAGCTTCGGCGCAGTGCCGATCACTGACGTTTGTCAACTAAATGGTGCTTGACTCTTGAGACAGGCTAAATTCCACCATATTGTTAATGACATTGAGCATACATTTTTTTAAATACCTTCGCGAAGTAAAACTTCTGTACGTAGTACTTATTATTATTCTGTGGTAGAGGGTACAAATCAGGGATGTTATGGATATCTGTAACCGTAACTTTCGAATATCCGAAATAAAAAAATATCCGTAATCGAAACCGGTATGATATTAATCCTGTATCCATAACCGAAACTACATATCCATAACATCCCTAGTACTAATTTAATGTTAATTGTTTGCAGAGGGCGGCATCCTGCTGTCGAACTCGGTGCTACGCGCGGTGCACGGCGAGCTGGACTGGTGCGTGCGCAACTCGTACTCGCCGCGCCACCACGAGAACATCGGCCGCTGCGTGCTGCACGCCGCGCACCAGCGCTGCACGACTGCGCTGCAGGTCAGGCCCGATTCGTGGTCATACTCAACTTCTGGCCTAGGGGGGAGCAAGTCATACCCAGCTTCTGGCCTAGGGAGGGGGAAGCAAGGCAGATTTTTTAGGTCAGATTGTTTGACTTAGCTCCTTCAAAGCACTTTCCAGGGGGGGGGCAGCAGCTACCCTCCCTTCCTGCCCTGGATACGCCCATGGCAATTATCACAGCTTCAATCAAATAATGTTCCTGTGTGATTAATCATTTGCTCAATGTTTCCTTATTATTTCCTGTGTCTTTCTGTGTGTATTCTTCTATCTTGCTTTTATTTCCTGTGTCTATTAAATTTTTGTTAAGGTCCAACCGCCTCTTACATGGTTGTCTATACAACTATTATTCATTGCATACCACATTATACCCCTGAGTTACAATCAAAGCAGTTTCAAAAAGTAAGTACATATGTATATTTGTACGAGTAATATCAACATAATAAGAATTCAGGCCTTGCATACCAATACTAGGTATGCCAATCATAGTTAGAACAGAGGGTCTATACTAGAAGGAACCAGTTGCGAGACTGCTAACAATATTTTATTTAGGAAAGTAGTGGCCATGTATCATCTAAAGCCCGGTCCGTGAACACGTAGAATTTTGTCCAATGACCTCTAGCTACCCATCCTTATCGCTCGCGCGTAATTATATTGCTGTCGCGACTGTGCGACTGGCACCTACAGTGAGTGTGCGAATTCTACGTGCTCACGGACCAGACTATAACTTTTGTTTTTTGCTGTGTGTGTTTTTGCAATCAGCTCCAAGACTGAACAAATCTGTTCTGTGATAATGACATTGTATCATCAAACTAATCCGCATGGTCTGTGGCAGGGTGAGAGCTACTCGTCGGCGCGGCTGGAGGAAGGCGGCGCTTTAACGCCGGCGCTGGCGGACGCGGTTACCACCCACCCGGTGTCCGAGCCCGCTTTGTTCTACCGCCTGCACGCCTACGTCTCCAGGGTAAGTCGCTTGAACAGAACGACAGCAATAATATTTAATTTGATAATTTTAATGTTCATTTCATTTTATTTAATCTATATACAGGGTGGAAACGATAAGTGATCTCACTCGATTATTTTTAAACTATACAAGATATCAATAAACTAGTTACTGATCCTGAAAGTGCTTCATAAGCTCTATCAAATGGTATTAATAATAGGTTACAGAATTAACTGGATCTATCCGAAATTTCAATGTTACCAGCTTCCATACATTTGGTAAAATCACATAATTTTAAAAACTACACATGATATCGTAAAACTGATTACTGATTCTAAAAGTGCTTCACAAGCTCTATCCAATGGTATCAATAATAGGTTACAGAATAAACTGGATCCATCCAAAAATTCAATGTTTCCTTCTTCCAGACATTTAGTACTACCACAGTCATGACAACTCATCTCTTGACAATATTATAGCAAGTAAAGCCTAAAACCAATGTTTTCCATGAATAATTTTAAATAAGAATACAATTTACGTGTTTATTTAAAGAGTTTATTAATAAATAAAAAAAATTACACTTCTAATAATGTGTGTCTGGCATACATTTAGTATGGAAGCTGGAAACATTGAATTTTCAGATAGATCCAGTTTATTCTGTAACCTATTATTGGTACTGTTTGAAAGAGCTCATGAAGCACTTTCAGCATCAGTAACCAGTTTTTCAATATCTTGTATAGTTTAGAAATAATCGAGTGAGATCACTTAACGTTTCCACCCTGTATATCTATATATATAAAAGAAAGTCGTGTTAGTTACTCCACTTATAACTCAAGAACGGCTGAACCGATTTAGCTGAAAATTGTCAGGGAGGTAGTTTAGAGCCAGGAGAAGGACATAGGATACTTTTTATCCCGTTCGACAGCATTCCCGTGTGATTTGACATGAAACGTCAGTCACTATAAAACGTGGTATAACAAAAAAGAATCAGACTTGGAATAACAAACCACGCGGGCGAAGCCGCGGGCGGAAAGCTAGTTTTAGATAAATGTTTATATATCCTTGGACATTTTACACTGCGTTTCTAGTCCCAAACTAAGCAAAGCTTGTCTATGGGTACTAGACAACGGATATAAACATACTTAAATACTTTTTTTTTGTAAATAAATACATATTATACATAGAAAACACCCAGTCCAATACAAACAAATATGTTCATGCACACAAATGTTTGTACTGTGCGGGAATCGAACCCGCAACCTCTGGAATAGTAGTCCATTTCAAACCACTACACCAAACGGCTGACGATTGACTGATGACTGATGTTATTTTTAAGTTTTTGCAACGCCTTCACTGGGCGTCACATGTACAAAATTATGTTCTACCAACTCTTACCCATGTGGCATGCAATAAATAATTTGAATGTGACATTGCAATAATAGTGTTAGAACTGAGGTTCAGTGAGATTAACGATGGCTCTTGGCGCCAGATAACGAGGCTAAAATGTTATGGAGATTTACTTCATCTAAAGTACGGCCAACGAGAAGCGATACCAATATCATGGGTGAACCCGTCTGACTTTGCCATATTTTGGCGGGAGAACGAGACATTACGACAAATACACAAGATGGGAAGAGACAGAATATATTGTCAACTCGACAGTCGTATCGACCTTTTGTATCGCTGCTAGTTGACCGTACTTTACTAAACGAAACTAACTCTGCCATTGTGAGTACCCATAGGAATAGTAAGTTGGGACCAAAGCGGCGCAATCTAGATTTACCCTGATCAAGACGGCACTGAAAATGTCTACATTTTAAGCCAAGACTTAGGAAGTGCAATATGGAAATCAGTTTCAATTTTTTTTTATTATGTCTAAAGCCTGGTCCATGAGCATGTAGAATTTTGTCCAATGACCCCGCAGTGCGACGGGCGCCCGCAGTGAGTGTGCGAGCGCGATAGCAACATAATTACGCGCGAGCGATAAGGATGGGTAGCTTGGGGTCATTGGACAAAATTCTACGTGCTCACGGACCAGTCTTTTTATAGATCGTACCATCCACGAAGACGCGTCTCACCATTCTTCCGCTAATGTTTGAGTGTTATCGGCACACGCACACTACAATAATGACGCTCAGATTACTCGGATCAAATACCCGGCACACCGCGCTTTTCCCGACTAAAAATTGGTGGAGCGCGTCTTCGTGGATGATCTATTTATACATATAGATGTGTTCTTGGCAGGTGTTCCTGGAGCGCGACCGGGCCTCAGTGGCGCGGCTGCGGGCGCAGCTGGTGCACACGGCCGCCCGCCACCCGCGCGGCTACCGCAACGCCACCTGGCCCGCCGGCCTGCGCGCCGACCCCGGGCTCGCCGCGCCGCCGCCCGACTCCAGGTCACACATACAGGGTGCTCCCGGGGCGCGACCGGCCCGAGGCACGGTAATACTATCTATTAGGGTGGTCCTTATTCCTACAAAAAAATTTTTTTTTCTTATATTTTGCGGGGCACCACGTAATTTGAATATATACCATATGAAAGTCTTTCATTATTATTTTTTTAATTTTTAAAAGACATTTAGGGGTCGCTACCAAGGTTTGAATTTTAAGTAAAAACACGAAATCTTTATTTGTTAGATTCATTTATTTTTAGCCGAAGCCAAGTAAAAATATTACAAAATTATTGTTGTTGCTATGAACTAAGATATTATGTACAATGTACATATTTGAATCAATTATTTTTAAGATATAAGAGTTTACTTGTTAGTATCTCGACGCGTCGGTACCATGGTCGGTACAGAAGAGGGGTTGAGGGGAGAAGGGGACAAGAAGCGATTGTCTATTCTATCTATGCGATGTTCATTTGCACCTAAAATGTGATATAAACACTTAAATAAAACATTTATGAAACCATGATTTAAGATCTTCAAAGCTTTTTGTAAATATTTTAACAGCTGGTAGCGACCTCTAAATCTTAACCAAAAAAAAAACAAAAAAAGCTAATTTCATATTTAGAGGTATATAATCGAATGAGAAAGTGCCCCGGAGAGAATTCAAAAGTCGAAAAATAAGGACCACCCTACTATCTATACAGTATTCCAACTCGGCCATATTTTTGAAATAAATGTACGCGGTACGTCACGGTATGACAACATGCGATAGGGCTGCTCACCTACAGTACCCATTCTAATTACATCTGTCTACTTAGAATTTCTATCTAGTTTTGTGATTGTAATTTTTTTTTAGACAAACAAAATACTTTGTGAATGGAATAGGATAAAAATGCGCGTCGTTTTGTGTTAGTAGATTTAATTTAAAAAAATGTACTAAAATAATTTTAAATGTACTAATCATAATGGTTACTTTAAATTCAGGCGGATGAAGTCGTGGGCAAAAGCTGGTTTAATACAATATAATTTTTATTTCAAATCAAACTGACTGAAAATGACCATTTTTGACTGTTAATAGCTTGTTTTTGACAAATTTGACCGTAAATGACGGTAGTCAAATTCTATCACCTTGTCATTTTCAACACTAGCTAGGCCATCGACGTCCGTTCGGCACATTCGCGACACCCCTAACTCTAACTTTTGGATNAACTAGTTTCGGTCGGACACTAATTGTAAAATACAAGCAAAAATGGCTGTCTGCTCTGTGCAGATTTCTTTCTTTGAGTGCAACGATGCTGCACGCGCACCCGGCGCTAGTGATGTGGCGCGACGCTAATGAGGTTGCATGCGTGGCGCGAACAGGGTCTTAGGTACTCATTGTATGTAGAGGGTACTAATGTAATGTTATTTGTTATATCTCCGTCAGCAGGGGTACGCCGTGACAACAGAGGGTCCCCGCTAAAAATCAGTTTCAAGACAAGCCCTGGCGGTCTTGATGTACGCTGAGCGGGTGCCTTTTTGTTAGAGGGGCACAAGCAGTTAATTGTCCACTCGTTATTTCTCTCTGTTTGAATCTATGTCTTGCTTGCTTGTATACCTTTCTTGCAAATAAAAAGTTTTCTATTCTATTCTATTTGTTTGCAGAGGGTGGCATCCTGCTGTCGAACTCGGTGCTACGCGCGGTGCACGGCGAGCTGGACTGGTGCGTGCGCAACTCGTACTCGCCGCGCCACCACGAGAACATCGGCCGCTGCGTGCTGCACGCCGCGCACCAGCGCTGCACGACCGCGCTGCAGGTAACGCCTTTCAGAATGCCGCCAGCCATTCAAATCTAAATCAAAAATATTTTATTCAATTTACACCACTGGTGGCACTTATGAACGTCAAAATATAGTAAACTAGCTTTTGCCCGCGGCTTCACTCGCGTGAAATTTAGTTTGTCACAGATCGTCATAAATTATAGCCTATATGTTAATCTGGGTCATAAACAATAATACTGTAAAGTTTCTTCAAAATCCGTTCAGTAGTTTTTGCGTGAAAGAGTAACAAACATCCAGCCAGACATCATGACATCCAAACTTTCGCATTTATAATATTAGTAGGATAGGATAGGATAGTAGGAAAAAAATGGTAGCCCTTATGCGGCACTTTACATGTCTCCTTATCTTTTGCGCCCTACCAGTATTCCATTCTATGGATTCCATATTCCTCTGTCTGTTCAAGCAACGCCTTGAGTGTCATAGCAACCATCTGGCTACACAACTACCTGTTTCGGCTGAAGAATGCGATATTCTTCGATATAAAACTTCCACAACATATCTCCAATAGCCGAATAAACAACATCAAATCTCGAATAAAGCCGCTGGGCTGATTAAAAAAATCTACGGCTTCAATGCAGACTACAGATTCTTTGTCGACTGGTAGTTGGGTCGGGATGTTAAGCAGTACGGATAATATGGATATGTATGACAGTGACATTACATCAACCGATTCTTCATACAAATTAGAATCGTGCACAACTATCGCCCGACTAAGTGTAGGAGGGAGTCTGAGTAAAATTGTGACATTATCACACTTTTAAACGAAGAATGACTCATGAGATTACTTTTGCCTTGTTTGTATTTTCCCTAAACTTGAGGCAAGAAAGAGAAAGTTGTGACAATGATGTGTATATTGTACTAATCACGTATCATCTAAAGCCCGGTCCGTGAACACGTAGAATTTTGTCCAATGACCTCTAGCTACCCATCCTTATCGCTCGCGCGTAATTATATTGCTGTCGCGACTGTGCGACTGGCACCCGCAGTGAGTGTGCGAATTCTACGTGCTCACGGACCAGACTATAACTTTTGTTTTTTTGCTGTGTGTGTTTTTGCAATCAGCCCCAAGACTATGAACCTACAAATCTGTTCTGTGATAATGTATCATCAAACTAATCCGCATGGTCTGTGGCAGGGTGAGAGTTACTCGTCGGCGCGGCTAGAGGAAGGCGGCTCTTTAACGCCGGCGCTGGCGGACGCGGTCACCACCCACCCGGTGTCCGAGCCCGCTTTGTTCTACCGCTTGCACGCCTACGTCTCCAGGGTGAGTCGCTTGAACAGAACAACATTTATCCCACCAAAAACATTCTGTAAAAAACTAGCCAAGTCTCGATGGAGCTGCCTGTTTATCTCTAAAAAGTAATGAAATCTAGACAAAGTCGTGCCAAGTCTAAGGTTTCTTACTGCGATTTCTTTATTATTATTGTTAATGTTGTGTGACTTGGCTGTTGAACAATCTTTATTAAGATAATCATACATACGTATTATTGAAATACGCAGCTTTATTAAGCCTACAATTGTCTGGTTGTTACACATCGTCGGCGTCACATGTACAAAATTATGTTCTACCAACTCTTACCCATGTGGCATGCAATAAATAATTTGAATTTGACATTGCAATAATAGTGTTGGCACTGAGGTTCAGTGAGATTAACTATGGCTCTTGGCGCCAGATAACAAGGCTGAAATGTTATGGAGATTCACGTCATCTACTAAACGAAACAAACGCTGCCACTTGTGAGTACCCATAGGAATAGTAAGTTGGGACCAAAGCGGCGCAATATAGATTTACCCTGATCAAGACGGCACTGAAAATGTCTACATTTTAAGCCAAGACTTAGGAAGTGCAATATGGAAATCAGTGTCAATATTTTTTGATTATGTCTAGCAAGTAGGTACGTGCCGTGAAGACGCAATGTCTAGCAAGTTATAGATCGTGCCATCCACGAAGACGCGCCTCACCATTCTTTCGCTAATGTTTGAGTGTAATCAGCACACGCACACTGTACGGTCTACGTACATTGCACAAACACGGCGCCTCGGCGCGCCGTCAGCATTTTCGCGCATTGGCCTACTTTTTCATTTTAACCATAATTTTAGTTTTATATTCAGTACACGTCGAATCACCATACCAATCGCGCGTGCTCATTACCATTCGACCATTTTAGCGTAATATTAATTATTCGCAATATAGTTATATTTTCTACCAGTGACTTTCATTCATCTATATACCATCTTCTTTAAATGAGCGGACAGTAACCGAACACACACTACAATAATGACGCTCAGATTACTCGGATCAAACTCCCGGCACACCGCGCTTTTCTCGACTTAAAATTGGTGGGGCGCGTCTTCGTGGATGATCTATTTATACATATTGATGTGTTCTTGGCAGGTGTTCCTGGAGCGGGATCGAGCCTCAGTGGCGCGACTGCGGGCGCAGCTGGTGCACACGGCCGCCCGCCACCCGCGCGGCTACCGCAACGCCACCTGGCCCGCCGGCCTGCGCGCCGACCCCGGGCTCGCCGCGCCGCCGCCCGACTCCAGGTCACACATACAGGGTGCTCCCGGGGCGCGACCGGCCCGAGGCACGGTAATACTATCTATACAGTATTCCAACTCGGCCATATTTTTGAAATAAATGTCAACAGCCCCGCGGTACGTCACGGTATGACAACATGCGATAGGGCTGCTCACCTACAGTACCCATTCTAATTACATCTGTCTACTTAGAATTTCTATCTAGTTTTGTGATTGTATTTTTTTTAGACAAACAAATTACTTTGTGAATGGAATAGGATAAAAATGCGCGTCGTTTTATGTTAGTAGATTTAATTTAAAAAAATGTGCTAAAATAATTTTAAATCTACTAATCATAATGGTTACTTTAATTTCAGGCGGATGAAGTCGTGGGCAAAAGCTGGTTTAATACAATATAATTTTTATTTCAAATCAAACTGACTGAAANTAATACTGTATGATATTATTACCGTGCCCGAGGTGGCGCGGCTCCAGGAACCAGGGCCCTTCACGCACCTCCTCAGTTAGGGGCCTCACGACCGTTGGTATCCAGTGCGCTGCTAGTGAATGACTCGAAGGAGGATTCGCCATTTCCCTCGAAGCTGGAGGGGCTCGCTAATGTCCAATTCTAAGATAATAACTCGCGGCTCCGTTTCAACACCGTCGAGTATTAGTCCCGCCCTTTTGGCTGGGAGAGTCCCACATAATCCATGACCGCCCCCATCAGCCTATGGTATGCGCAAAGCATTTCCCGACAAAAAAAAAGCTGGTAGCTGTCACGTCACATCGACGCTCTGGTACGAATCGGGGCGAAAACGGGGAGCTGTGCGGGTAATTGGGAGGGAGATTCCAGCGAGGTGCGCAGTTAGATCAATTGGGTTGTAGTCTGCCTTGCAGTGTCCAACACCCACCGCTGCAAAAAACTTAGTTTGCAAAACTAGATTTCAATCTTGATTGTTCTCTACAAAATAAAGACCTCTCCAAGGATTTCCACAGTTTCCACATCGACCGGTTATGCGCTGCTCAGATCCAGTGAGAGGCCAACTTACATTACGTTTCGAGTCCATGGTACATGTTGTATTATTCTAGCCCAACAGCTAAATCATTGGACGGGATTCTACGTGCTCACGGACCAGGCTTTACAAGAAAGACCTCTCCAAGGATTTCCAGAGTTCCCACATCATAAATACTCATAAAACTTTAAAAAAGCACTTTTACATCGACCGGTTATGCGCTGCTCAGATCCACTTACATTACGTTTCGAGTCCATGGTACATGCTGTATTATTCTAGCCCAACAGCTATCAATTTCTCGGCCTATGTAACGAGTCTCCAAATGTAGATCGTTCAAAATCTTCATTTACAAATTGATTTCATTTTACAGTTCTAGCACACATCAATACTTATGACTATAATTTGTATATTTTAAAGACTGTAAACCCTTGAAAAGGAGGCTGACAATAGTGACTGAGTTTCTTGAGCTGCTTCTTCTCAGCACTGGCCCATTTATTGTCCCGAAGCGGTGGTAGGGTTAATATTGGGACGTGTAAAAGTGCCTTTTAAAAGCCTATTTGCAAAAAAAAACTAAAAAGTTAATTTTAAATTCGTTTTATCCATTCAGGTTCGACCACCTGCGCTGGACGCTGTTCAACGAGTCGCACGCGTTCATGCCGGACGACCACCGCGCTGTTGGCCTCATCACCGGCGCCACCAAGGAAGCACTAGAGGTGACTCATCATCATCACCATTTCAGCATTCAGCATCATAGCACGTCCTGTTGACAAAGGCGTCCCCCAATGATTTCCATATTTATCGGTAGCGGCTTGCATCCAGCGCCTTCTTTCTACTTGTGGGTGGACGTCCTACGCTGCGCTTTCCGGTACGTGGCCTCCACTCCAGAACCTCGCTGCCCCATCGGCGATCAGATTTGCGTCCTATGTGCCCTGCTCATTGTTACTTCAGCGATTTGAATTTGTTTACGGATCTCTTCCGAAGGTGGGACTCATTTATTCAACGATTAGGTCATTCTACAGGACTTAGGCACCGAACAAAATGAACAATTACTAAATCCTTTATATTGGTTCGGTGCTTAAGCCCTATTCAATTGATTTTTGTTTTTTCTAGTGTATAAGTTCCCTAACATTGCAAAAAGAAATGCTGTGTATACCTATAATTGAGGTCATATACGCATCATGTGTTAAACCATGTTAAAATGTATGAACTGTATTATGTATGTGACTTTGTTGGTGTACCTAATAAATAAATAAATAAATTCTACGTTTTATGACGACTCGACTATGCAACGGGCGCGACAGCAATATAATTACGCGCGAGCGATAAGGATGGGTAGCTTGGGGTCATTGGACAAAATTCTACGTGCTCACGGACCAGGCTTTAATTAAATGTCGTTTCCAGCTGGTACTGCGCACGGCGCGCGCGTGGGCATTAAACCGCTGGCCTGAAGCGGAGGACGTTCGTCTTTTGGAGGGCGCGTGGCGCTGGGAGCCGCCCTACGCGCTGCGCTACCGGCTGCTGCTGCACGCGCCGCCCAAGCAGCCCGCCCAGGCCGCGCCGGTGAGTCGCATTCTGTCCTTGCATGTAGACTGGCCCGAGGCGGAGGACGTGCGTCTCCTGGAGGGCGCGTGGCGCTGGGAGCCGCCCTACGCGCTGCGCTACCGGCTGCTGCTGCACGCGCCGCCCAAGCAGCCCGCCCAGGCCGCGCCGGTGAGTCGCATTCTGTCCTTGCATGTAGACTGGCCCGAGGCGGAGGACGTGCGTCTCCTGGAGGGCGCGTGGCGCTGGGAGCCGCCCTACGCGCTGCGCTACCGGCTGCTGCTGCACGCGCCGCCCAAGCAGCCCGCCCAGGCCGCGCCGGTGAGTCGCATTCTGTCCTTGCATGTAGACTGGCCCGAGGCGGAGGACGTGCGTCTCCTGGAGGGCGCGTGGCGCTGGGAGCCGCCCTACGCGCTGCGCTACCGGCTGCTGCTGCACGCGCCGCCCAAGCAGCCCGCCCAGGCCGCGCCGGTGAGTCGCATTCTGTCCTTGCATTTAAATAAATAAATGCAATAAAAATAAAACATATTTATTATCAGACAACGCAGTCCATATTTCGTTAGTAAAAAAATGATCTTAAAATACTATGTTAATAGGATTAGACGACCGTCCCTGCCGTTCTGACCTGCGTCTGGTTTGTGGAAGCCTTCAGAGATAACGTTGCGCTACGTCGTTGTAGCGACGATCTGTTTATTTTACATACAAAACTACGAAATGTACAAAGAGACAGGGAGAAGAGGTGGGGAGGGGTGTTCAATGAAAAGCTTCATATATTATTATGTAGTGTTTTGAGTTACCGATAGATGGCGCTGTGTGAAGGTTGAATCGCGATATGTAAATTTTTTGAGGGCCAGTACATTTAGTCAATTTTGTTTCGGAATAAATGAGACATGCCACTGGAATATTGGTTTTATGTGAAGTTTTTGTGACTTGTACAATGTGTGTTGCGTTGTTAGGACGGAGATACAACACAACGCAACGTCACGTCAGCGTTCGTGTGGTATCTGCCTTTGCTCTTAAAGAGCACAAATTCGCACCCGCGCCGCCTCGTTTGTCGTTCGGCAGTTGCAGTGCGGCGCGGTTGGAGCGCGGGCCCGCGCTCAAATTTGGTGTGACACACTTCAAAGAGTTTCTTGTATTACAACTTGCGCGGGCTCGCATTCAAACTGCGCTGCTACTGCCCCGCGTTTGGTCTGTGGAAGCCTTAAGTATCATGCGTATGAGCATCATGCGTGTTGTTAACCCTTCACCTGCCTGTCCCAGAGCATCCGCAGCTTGGAAGTGGTGCGCGGTCTGGGCGCGGCGCGGCTGGCGGCGGCGCCCTACGTCACGGAGGCGGCGCGCGTCACGCTGCTGCTGCCGCTGGACGCGCGCGCGCAGCCCGACCTGCCCGCCTTCCTGCGCCGCCTGGAGCCCGTGTGTCTCGCGCAGGACAAGAACACACAGCTCGTTGTGGTGAGTCACTGCAGCGTCCGCAGCGTGGAGGCGGCGGCGCCCTACGTCACGGAGGCGGCGCGCGTCACGCTGCTGCTGCCGCTGGACGCGCGCGCGCAGCCCGACCTGCCCGCCTTCCTGCGCCGCCTGGAGCCCGTGTGTCTCGCGCAGGACAAGAACACACAGCTCGTTGTGGTGAGTCACTGCAGCGTCCGCAGCGTGGAGGCGGCGGCGCCCTACGTCACGGAGGCGGCGCGCGTCACGCTGCTGCTGCCGCTGGACGCGCGCGCGCAGCCCGACCTGCCCGCCTTCCTGCGCCGCCTGGAGCCCGTGTGTCTCGCGCAGGACAAGAACACACAGCTCGTTGTGGTGAGTCACTGCAGCGTCCGCAGCGTGGAGGCGGCGGCGCCCTACGTCACGGAGGCGGCGCGCGTCACGCTGCTGCTGCCGCTGGACGCGCGCGCGCAGCCCGACCTGCCCGCCTTCCTGCGCCGCCTGGAGCCCGTGTGTCTCGCGCAGGACAAGAACACACAGCTCGTTGTGGTGAGTCACTGCAGCGTCCGCAGCGTGGAGGCGGCGGCGCCCTACGTCACGGAGGCGGCGCGCGTCACGCTGCTGCTGCCGCTGGACGCGCGCGCGCAGCCCGACCTGCCCGCCTTCCTGCGCCGCCTGGAGCCCGTGTGTCTCGCGCAGGACAAGAACACACAGCTCGTTGTGGTGAGTCACTGCAGCGTCCGCAGCGTGGAGGCGGCGGCGCCCTACGTCACGGAGGCGGCGCGCGTCACGCTGCTGCTGCCGCTGGACGCGCGCGCGCAGCCCGACCTGCCCGCCTTCCTGCGCCGCCTGGAGCCCGTGTGTCTCGCGCAGGACAAGAACACACAGCTCGTTGTGGTGAGTCACTGCAGCGTCCGCAGCGTGGAGGCGGCGGCGCCCTACGTCACGGAGGCGGCGCGCGTCACGCTGCTGCTGCCGCTGGACGCGCGCGCGCAGCCCGACCTGCCCGCCTTCCTGCGCCGCCTGGAGCCCGTGTGTCTCGCGCAGGACAAGAACACACAGCTCGTTGTGGTGAGTCACTGCAGCGTCCGCAGCGTGGAGGCGGCGGCGCCCTACGTCACGGAGGCGGCGCNAGGACGTGCGTCTCCTGGAGGGCGCGTGGCGCTGGGAGCCGCCCTACGCGCTGCGCTACCGGCTGCTGCTGCACGCGCCGCCCAAGCAGCCCGCCCAGGCCGCGCCGGTGAGTCGCATTCTGTCCTTGCATGTAGACTGGCCCGAGGCGGAGGACGTGCGTCTCCTGGAGGGCGCGTGGCGCTGGGAGCCGCCCTACGCGCTGCGCTACCGGCTGCTGCTGCACGCGCCGCCCAAGCAGCCCGCCCAGGCCGCGCCGGTGAGTCGCATTCTGTCCTTGCATGTAGACTGGCCCGAGGCGGAGGACGTGCGTCTCCTGGAGGGCGCGTGGCGCTGGGAGCCGCCCTACGCGCTGCGCTACCGGCTGCTGCTGCACGCGCCGCCCAAGCAGCCCGCCCAGGCCGCGCCGGTGAGTCGCATTCTGTCCTTGCATGTAGACTGGCCCGAGGCGGAGGACGTGCGTCTCCTGGAGGGCGCGTGGCGCTGGGAGCCGCCCTACGCGCTGCGCTACCGGCTGCTGCTGCACGCGCCGCCCAAGCAGCCCGCCCAGGCCGCGCCGGTGAGTCGCATTCTGTCCTTGCATGTAGAAACTAGCTTTCCGCCCGCGGCTTCGCCCGCGTGGAATTTTGTCTGTCACAGAAAAACTTTATCGCGCGCGTCCCTGTTTCAAAAACCGGGATAAAAACTATCCTATGTTCTTTCCCGGGACTCAAACTATCTCTATGCCAAATTTCATCAAAATCGGTTGCGAGGTTTAAGCGGGAAAGCGTAACAGACAGACAGACAGACAGACAGAGTTACTTTCGCATTTATAATATTAGTTGGGATTTTGTAATCAAAAAACAAAGTTTGGTCGATGGCCGCGTGAAAAAAAAAAGACGCCAATTTCCGGCATTGTCTTTTGGTATATTCTTGACTTTATTTATGTCCAGCTTTTTGCGCATAAATGAACAACGCCATCTATTGGCATTTGGCAATCGACATAAACAAGTTTTCTGGAAGGTTATAACAGGCAATGGATGATTTTTTATGTATTTAACGCCCGCATTCACAAACGATACTTGCATAAGCGAAGCAGCGAATCGAACGCACAGCTCTGTGATCGGTTCATGTGACACCCTGTGCGTCCACGCGCGCTGTAAGATCTCATAATAATGTTTGTGAATACGGGCACAGAATAATAATAAGTAATATGGTGTAATTTAGCCTGTCTCAAGAGTCAAGCACCATTTAGTTGACAAACGTCAGTGATCGGCACTGCGCCGAAGCTATAGGGCTGACTTCGGTAAAATGATGTGACGTGAGGTGCCAAACTGCGGAAAATGGCGGAGGAAATACATGATTTAGCATGAATTATCATGAATAATATTAACTATTTATTTACCTCTCAGTGTCTTGAGGCAACTTAAAAAAGTACATTCTGTGTTTTTATGATTGATTTAGGCAGTTAAATACTGCACATTATTTAGTACACCATTTTCTTTATTTTCTTCCATCATACACAAGATACGCGTGCGTGAGTCAACGTTCGCTCGTATGTGAGGCCTTGTCGAATAGTATCCTGTAGGTGGGCCATCGTGCGTGTTTTGTTTTCGATGTAAACTCACGGAGATGAACAGGCCTGGTACGGGCGTAAGTGTACAGTTTGCGTGTCTGTGCAGGTGGTGATCCGCGCGCCGGGCGAGGACGAGTCGGCGCTGGAGGCGACGCGCGCGGCGCTGGACGTGTTAAGCGCGCGGCACCGCGGCGCCTCGCTGCAGGCCGTGGGCGCCGCGCTGGCGCCCGCCGCGCTGCCCGACCACGAGTGGGCGCAGCGCCTGCAGAAGGTGCGTGACACATGTCAGACTGAAAATGAAAAATGAAAATGAACTTTATTGTGAATGTGAATTTAGGTAAACAATAGCAGATACATGGCTTAATAATAGAAACGCTCCAAATTTAAGTTAAGGCGTATTCACAAATTATTCAAATATTATTACATTTAGATTAGAAATGATACAGTATATTGTTATTCGAAATGTCAATTCCACCAAAATTATTTAAAAGGTCAAGAAATTTATGTCAGCAATGTTACAAGTCAATGTCAATTCAAAAATGACAATATTAATAAAGAATTAAGAATGGAGATTACTGATGCGGGATCGAGACAAGTGCAGAACGTCAATCCCAACTTTGTCTACGGAAGAATAGAAACCAATCAAGCTAAATGCACACCTCACTGACCAATGACTTGACCACCACTGATGATTGGACCACTGACCAATGGATGACCCTACACCTCACGTTTGCCCCGTCCGCACCAGAGCGTCGATGTAACGTCACAGCCGCCAAGTGCGCAGTTAACTCGACCGGGTTGTAATTTGTTTGTGTGATTGCAGGTGGCGTTGAGCATGGCGCTGCCGCGACTGTCGAAGGACACGCTGATTTTGCTCTCTGTGCCGCACATGGAATTTAATCAAGATTTCTTGAACAGGGTAAGTTTATTGTATTTACCGCGCATATTATACTACCTACTTTAGCACCTATTTCCACATTTATACGTACAAAACCGATACTCAGTGTAAGTTCATGAATCCGGCTCGAAGGACCAACTACTTTGAATTTTGAGAATATATTTTATTACTGTTTGCCGTTACTAGTGACTAAAGCCTGGTCCGTGAGCATGTAGAATTTTGTCCAATGACCCCAAGCTACTCATCCTTATCGCTCGCGCGTAATTATGTTGCTGTCGCGCTCGCACACTCACTGCGGGCGCCCGTCGCACAGTCGCGACAGCAATATAATTACGCGCGAGCGACAAGGATAGGTAGCTTGGGTTCATTGGACAAAATTCTACGTGCTCACGGACCAGGCTTTAGATTAAATGTGATTTGTGTCTTGAAACAGGTCCGCATGAACACGATCGCGGGCTGGCAGTGGTACTGGGCGCTGCCGTTCGCGCGCTACGCGCAGTACGCGCACCCGCGCTTCCTCGACGAGCGCGGCGCGCGCCCGCAGCAACATACCGGACGCTTCGCGACCCGAGGCGCCGTCCTCGCCTTCTACCGCCGCGACTGGGACGCGGGTGAGTGACGCGGGACACTAGCGCCGGCCACGCCACACCGGCCGCTTCACGCGCGGCGCCGTCCTCGCCTTCTACCGCCGCGACTGGGACGCGGGTGAGTGACGCGGGACACTAGCGCCGGCCACGCCACACCGGCCGCTTCACGCGCGGCGCCGTCCTCGCCTTCTACCGCCGCGACTGGGACGCGGGTGAGTGACGCGGGACACTAGCGCCGGCCACGCCACACCGGCCGCTTCACGCGCGGCGCCGTCCTCGCCTTCTACCGCCGCGACTGGGACGCGGGTGAGTGACGCGGGACACTAGCGCCGGCCACGCCACACCGGCCGCTTCACGCGCGGCGCCGTCCTCGCCTTCTACCGCCGCGACTGGGACGCGGGTGAGTGACGCGGGACACTAGCGCCGGCCACGCCACACCGGCCGCTTCACGCGCGGCGCCGTCCTCGCCTTCTACCGCCGCGACTGGGACGCGGGTGAGGGCACAACACTATACCGGGACACCTGTCTAAGTCTGCGGGCACGGAACTGCGATTGCGACAGCGGGGCGGCGCGGCACCCGGTGATCGCAATACTATTCCTCATCGCCGCCCATCACTCGGCCATCGCCAGTCTCGTGCCTGCAGACTTAGGCCCGGTTTTCACCGAGGCAGAGCGAAGCGCTATTTTGATCGGTGCAATCACAAAAGTCATTCGGAGTACAAACAGTAAATCACCCCTGGTCTAGTGCTGTTTACAGATCCAATTATTTTTAGAATCTAGTAGTTTTTACTTTTTCAGCCAGGGTCACTCAAGATTCTTTCGTAGTCGAATTGTGTCACCTTTTTTGACATATTCAAGACCTGACCTTAAATAAAAAGAACGCTTTGACATTATAGTGTCATTCTCGACAATGCGTTAGGGGTGGTAAGCATAATTGTGATTGTGATTGAAACATGAACAGGTGGCCTGACGTCACGGCCAGCGCCTATGTTTAAGTTCGCCGATTCTAGATGGATTTCAAAAATAACTTCACCGGCTTTTTAGTTTTTTTTTTATGTGATAGGAGGCAAACGAGCAGATTTTAATCCCATTAAGTGAAATCTAATATTTATTTATATTTTCAACATCACGAAACTTCTCCATTTTAACGTAGGCCATTGTATTTTTGTTTTTACACAGGACTATTCCCAACCGTTACCGTTCCTGTATGGTCAGGATTTTATTCAGTATTGACCAATATTTTGGCCCTTATGAATCGTAGTTGAACGTTGTCAGTTTAGTTTTCTTTTAATTTGGGACAATCTACGAACGATCGCGGACGTTCTGAACTCATGCCAAATGTTAATCTGCCGCCGGAAAGCTGTTCAAAAAGACAATTAACTAAAAATATATCGGTCGAATTTTAAACAAATGCTATGGAATATCCCCTGTGAGCTTCCGTATTTTATTTTTAAAATCCTTTATCCAATGAGATTCCGTCTGTTAGACTAGAGTTAAAGATAAGAATATCGGGTATCTATGTGTGAACAGTAGGTTCGTGATTATCACCTCTCGTTCCCATCGCTACAACTCCTGTGTAGCCAGAATCTACAGCTCGACCGCCAATAAAAACCCAACCAGTGAAGGTCAAGTTTATCCCGGGGGAAAGTTGTCTGTCATTGGATCCGCAACGAAATTAATTAGAATAACATAAGAGGACTTCGAAGTTAAGGTTCGATCGGAATAGTAGGTTGTGTAGCTTTCTGTGAGAACGAATTTTACGAATCGTGTTTCCAGTATTCTCTTTTTCACTTAAGATGATCTGTATGGCGATTCGAGTTTGAAAGTTATTTTATTTTAATTTTAATTATAAGGCAACCAACAAGACAAACACGCATAGAAATTACTATAACTAAAAGTGCTTAAAACTAAGTGCTATCTTAATTACTGCCGCGGCATGCAATGTGGGTAGTTGCAAATATAAAAAATATAAAAGATGTCCCTTAACTAAACAATAGCGATTTATCTTAATCGTAATATACAGGGTGTTTCTTGTAAGGTGTCAAGCCGAAGGCAGGTGAGGACTAGACCTATCGATTTCACCCCCATGTATGTTCTACGATTTTTCATAGTTTAGAAGTTATCGTTAATTTTGTGATTTTTTCAAATTGTATGACCCAGCAGGCTTTAATTTTTTTTATCTTTTTTTAGGGTCGACTTTTCTCAGATTTCTTTTTTTTTGACAGATTCCCTATTAATTGCAGATTTTTGAAAAAAATGATCAACTTCCTATCTTTGATGCAAGATACAAAATTTTTGCTAGAAACATAAAAAAATATGCTTTTAGCGGAACATCCTAAAATTTTCAACTTAAAAGTAAAAAAAAAAAAGAACTTCCATAGGTCCAAAATAATTTTAAAAACTGCGCAGTTTTCTGAACTTTCATAATAACACAAAAAAACATGTACTTAATTTCATTATTTTCTGGCCATTATTTTCTGTAATCGCTCCACTAAAGTGGTAAGTCGGAGATTCCGTTACATGTTTTTGACTTTCTTAGGACTAACTAATGTTTGCAATTCTCTAANTTCAATGTAAGTTACTATTCCCAGCCCTGGCGGCGTGGTCGGGCAGCTCGGAAGCGCCGGTGGTGGAGGTGCTGGCGGGCGCCGAGCTGCGCTGCCTGCGCGCGCCCGACCCTGCGCTCGTGCTCGCGCCCCGCCCGCCGCCCTGCCGCCTGTCCGCGTCCGGGCCGTCCGGGGCCGCGTCCGGGCCGTCCGGCGCCGACACGGAGACGTGCCTGCGGGCGCAAAGCGCGTCCGGCTTCGCGCAGCTGGAGCTGGGCGACCGCCACGCGCTCGCCAAGCTGCTGCTCGAGGAGCGCGCCGCCGTGCACACCTAACGGCACGTTGCATTACGATAGTACGAATTAAAGCCTAGCGTTTGCTTTGTGATTTGTATTGAATTTAGTCAATATTTTATACTGACGATATGATGTTAAAATGTTATGATCCCACTTATATTCACGGGAGATAATAAATCGTATTAAAATCACTGGGAGCAAAAATTGGTATCCTTTTAAGCCTTGGTTTCCACTGAGACGGAGCGGTGAAATGTTTTAAATAACCAATCAGATTTCATTCTGTCAAGTTCATTCAATCTGATTAATTATACGAAACATTTCTCCGCTCCGCTCCGCCTTGGTGAAACCCGGGCTTTACTACTAACTCTGTTGCCCTATTTGTTACAAAATAATAATGCGAAAGTAATTTAGATTAATTGATCGACGACGCCCATGTCATTAATACAAATCACATGATACATTGTCAGCTTATACTAATCCACCAAATTTAATCAAATTAAAATTATGTAATAACGTAATCCCCAGGAAATGTGAAAAGAAACAACGATTGTAATAATAAATGGAATATTTATTGAGTTAAACATAAACAATACTGAATACTGACAGTAGTAACGCACATCGCGGCAAGCGCAGCCATTCCGCGCGGAAGAAATCTTCGCGACTCTCGTTTTAGACGACATTGACATCGCGTACTGTCGGACCCACCGGATCAAAGCCGCGGCATAGAATGCCCCATTACCGGATTAACATCGCCCCGTTACAAAGATGAAAATAGCTATTTTTTGTAGAATTGGAACCAGCAACAGTTCTCGCCCGTGGTCGGTTTATATTTAGTGAAGGCGATGTTGATAAGATAATGGAACTTCACGTGAGCGATGACCTTATGAATTACTATAATTCAACCCAAAAACTGATCGCAATTTAGATGAAATTAGTATTTAGTAAAAAACACCCTGTGACAACGGCAAGAGATACGATCTGTCTATGGACTGGATTATACTAAAATTGGACACTCCTTATCACAATCCTATTTTTTCACGGCTGCAAGAGGGGACCCCTATCCATAACACAAAAATATCGACGCAATAAAAACGCCGCGTATTCATCATAATTTGCGTTATTGGATTCGTTGGTGGGGACCAATCCGAAGATTTCTTCCGAGTGAACTCACACACGCACACAATACATACAAGCTCTCTCGCCCTACACCTCGCGCATTCACTTCCGTTTGATTTTAAAATACACCAACATCGTGCAATATCGCAATATTAAAATCGTATAAATGCAAAGGGTTGCTTATTTTAAAACGTATAAAATTCATTGTATTAAAAGCATCGTAAAGGGAATGTTTTTCTTAAATGCAATTTCATTAAGCTCCTTAAAAGTATACAAAATTCATTTCCTTTTGTGTGCACATTATACGGCGATGAATACGTGAGGTGTGGAGACCTCGACCATTCTGCTAAATGTCTTTTAGTGTAAATATTAACTATGCGCGCCCCGCCGCGCCGCCCGCCACAATCTAAGTAGGTACTTATCTTATTGCTACCGCTCCACAGAGATCTCCTCGTTTCCATGTAACGTCGCTACTACATACTTGTGGGATNAATACTAATTTACGCAAAATTAGTATTCATTGTCACAGCCAATTCACTGTCGGCAAGGCCACTGTGTAGGTAAATGACAGGTTTCAGTGATTGTACAACTACATCTAAATGAGTAAAAGTCATGGTTCGTTCATGCAAGGAGTGAATCACCGCCTACGTAACATTTGGTTAGATGAAGACGAGGAGACCGCCGTTTTATAACTTTATGTTAATAAATTAGAATTTTCTAAAATTACGTTAACAGGACAGTAAAAGCCCGAAGATCTGGCGCGGTCGGGGCGTCTTCAAATTAAAAGTAAAAATAAAGTAACAGCGTAGGACGCAAATTATAATACCTAGTACAGAAAATAATCGTACAATCTAGTTGTGACCGCCGAGGCGGGTCGCGGCGCCGCTCGACACTAGTCGTACAGCGCGCATGTGTATGACAAGTTTGTTTTATGCTTTCTCGGTCAATGGCACACGAGCGGCGCCGCGATGTCACAATATCTAATTACTTTAACCATCTCACCGCACGACTAAACTATACATATAAAACTTAGTCCCGGGGCTTCGGTCAGCGCTCGCACAGCGGGTAAACGTCTCGAAACACATTTCATAGTCAAAAGGTGAACCCGATTCAGAGATCCCGTCTATTCAAATATTTATTCATAGTGTCCTCGCCATGTAAAAATCAAATGTAATATGTTTCGTGGTCAAAGGAACAAAGTCCCGATAGACGAAATCTCGGAACCAGGGTAACGTCGACGGCCGACGACAGCGGCGCGGCGAACGAACATAATTACTCTAAATATCACAATGAAACCGTCCCTAAGAACTTTTGTCGGTGAAGTTCGCGGAAACAAACGAAGGCACTGGGTCGCGCCGCGCGTCGGGCCTCGGCCTGCCAGGCCACAACGCGGGTGACTGCCAGGCCGTGACACGGGTGCCTGCCAGGCTACGGGGCNGTGACGCGGGTGCCTGCCAGGCCACGGGACGAGGCCCGGGCGGCGCGTGCTCGGGCACGGCGAGCGAGCGCCGGTACAGGAACAAACATTTGTTAACCAACCAATAACGGCATTTTATAAAGTATCTCTTACACACGCTGATCGTACACAAAATATTTCAAAATTACTACAAAATACGATGTTATTTTATAACAAAGATTATTTGTACACTTGAATATTACACGATAACACCCAAAACCTCACTAATATAATTTATTGATGACGGTGCTCACTTCTTACATATATTCCGTAGCCTATCGTAGCGAAGTATGTATATCAATAGAAATTGCGACGTGCGCTCGCGTGACTTTACAGATTAGTTAGACATTAATCTTAATTCGTAGTGACCCAATACACATTACGCTGTCCAAATTATCTAATGATCAATTATCGCAAAAGTAATCCATATCGAAGACAATTTTCATGGTTTTTTTTGTTACATGATTCAATAGAATACTCTCATTTTATCAACCTAACGGTTACTGCAACTTGAAGTCTGCTCAGTCAAACAATAAGTAAAGAAATAGAAACTTCAGACAGCGTGTCACACGCGCTCCGGTACGAAAGGAAGCTGCGCCCTCGCAACGGGACGCTTCCACGCGCGCCGCCCGCGACCGGAACGTCGCGCCGGGACATACCCGCCTCCGCAGCGTCCGATCGCCGGCTTTTACCCGTGGTCCCCCCAACATGTCCCCCTGGTGGGTCCACGGGTAATTTATTTTAACTATGGTCCCACCGCACTAAGTGGCAAACATTGCTTGTCACCTAGCCTGGGTATCTATAATATTATAAAAAAATCTATAATTAATATAAAAAATAATTTTAGGTAGGTACGGCACCATAATATCTTTATACTATCTTCACATCACACATGTGGGTTAAAGTCACTCATATCCTACTCGGCGTTTGATATTTCATCCCAGACATAGGTGACATGCAACGTTTGCCACTCAGTGCGGTGGGACCATGGTTAAAATAAATTACCCGTAGACCCACTGGCAAACACTGTTCAGAACGGTGGGACAACGGGTAAAATAAATTACCCGTGGATCCACCAGGGGGACATGTCGGGGGGACCACGGGTAAAAGCCGGCGATCGCAGCGCGGGGTCGCCGCCTGCACCCCGCTATCAGTACACCGGCTCGCCGTCGCCGGTACCGTTCTCGCCGGGCTCGTCGGGAGCCGCGAGGGCCGCGGGCGGCGCGGACGGCGCCCACAGCGTGGTCCACTCGGCGTCGGGCTCGCGCAGCGTCTCCGCGCAGGCCAGGAACTCCTTGCCGTCGAAGCCGCCCACCGCGTACAGCGCGCCGCCCAGCACCGCCAGCCCCAGCGCCGCCCGCGCGCGCCGCAGCGAGGGGCCCGCCGACCACGCGTCCGCGCCTGCGCCACAAGTGAACAGGTCAACGACACGCGCTCGGAAGTAAAATCAAAATCAAAATTTTCTTTATTTGTTTAGACTAATTAAATTAGTTCTTGCAAATCGTCAAATGCTCTTAAGGAGCCTATACATGTCTCATTCTTTTTTTGCCCTACCGGCGCTTCGAGACAAACATTTGGCGAGTGCTGAGAAGAAGCGCCGCAACAAACTCAGTCACCACTGTCTGCCGGTTTAAAAATATAAAAAAGTAGGAAGTTACAATACATTCAGAAGCAAGTTACTTACCACGCGCTCCCGTTGATAGAAGGTGGCCTTTAAGACGCCCATCTAGCACGAGACCGCGTGGCAGTTTTGAATATATTTATTTAGTGCCGTGCTAATTTCTAGGTTAATTGTTGCGTTTTGATACATATATATTTTATGTCAGGTATATCTTTCCTTGACCAGTCCCCGAAGGCAGCGCCTGTTCACAGACATGACGTGTGAACCAGCCATCGCTTCACTCGACCATATTATAGGGAATGTAACGACCCGCCTCACACGCCACTACCCCAGAGACATTTTAGTGAGCATGACAAGTCCAAGATAGCTTCCAATCGATCAACATGGAAAGCATTGGGGGAGGCCTATGTTCAGCAGTGGACGTCCTATGGCTGAAATGGTGGTGGTGGTGGTGGTACATATACTGAAAATGTATCATTAGAAATCAACTACGGGGGCTAAGGAGATAAAAGGAGGGTTGGAAGTTTATATTATGAAAGTCCTATGTGTTTAAAGTAAGAGAGTTGAAATTTAAAATGTATGCGCTATAGATGCTAAGAGCGGATTTTACGAAACTCCACCCCTAATGGAGTAAAACGAGGTCCACGCGTACGAAGTCGCGGGCGGCCGCTAGTAATTAATATAGAAAATAATTATAGGTAGGTACGGCACCATAATATCTTTATACTATCTTCACATCACACATGTGAGTTAAAGTCACTCATATCCTACTCGGCGTTTGATATTTCATCCCAGACATAGGTGACATGCAACGTTTGCCACTCAGTGCGGTGGGACCATGGTTAAAATAAATTACCCGTAGACCCACTGGCAAACACCGTTCAGAACGGTGGGACAACGGGTAAAATAAATTACCCGTGGATCCACCAGGGGGACATGTCGGGGGGACCACGGTAAAAGCCGGCGATCGCAGCGCGGGGTCGCCGCCTGCACCCCGCTATCAGTACACCGGCTCGCCGTCGCCGGTACCGTTCTCGCCGGGCTCGTCGGGAGCCGCGAGGGCCGCGGGCGGCGCGGACGGCGCCCACAGCGTGGTCCACTCGGCGTCGGGCTCGCGCAGCGTCTCCGCGCAGGCCAGGAACTCCTTGCCGTCGAAGCCGCCCACCGCGTACAGCGCGCCGCCCAGCACCGCCAGCCCCAGCGCCGCCCGCGCGCGCCGCAGCGAGGGGCCCGCCGACCACGCGTCCGCGCCTGCGCCGCAAGCAGGGTTGCTTGATTTAAATCGAGTTGATTTAAATCACGATTTTTATTGCATGATTTTTTTTATAAAAATCACTGATTTAAATCAATATCCGAAAACGGAATTAATGCAACACTGGGAGTGCATATTAATCAACTATAATGTTCGAAAACAACGTTGATTTAGGTGTTCAAGTGTGAAATAGCCGTTTTGTATGAAAAATTGGTAAAAAAATATTTTTCCATAGATTTTCTTTTTGCGAAAAAAAATAATAAAATTGATAATTGTATTAAGATAGGTATTCATTTGTAATGGAAACGGACACCACTTAATACGAGCTGTTATTGACGAAAGTTTTTTTCTTGTTTCAGTAAAAATATGTCATACCATCTTACACAATTTACTTTTTTTGGCTTGTTCCGGCATGTAAAACTAAGGCAATGATTGCAAAATGTAATAAAAATCAAAATAATCACGATTTTTTTGATTAAAATAAAAAAATCATGATTTTTTCCACCCTGGCCGCAAGTGAACAGGTCACCGACACGCGCTCGGATGCAGTCGTGCAGCTGTGAAGGAACGAGTCTCACCGGGCAGCAGGAAGTCGGTGCGGCGCAGCGAGGCGGCGCCGTCGGAGCCGCCCGCCGACACCAGCCGCCCGCGCCACTGCGCGCCGCCCACCGAGCGCCGCGCCGTCGGCAGCGCCGGCCCTGCACAGTGCGCACCAAGCACGTCACTACCGCTCACTCCCCGCGACCTTATTCCACTACATAATATACACTCGACAGCAAATAAATCGCACCACACGCGACGCGAACTTTAAAGATTTTCTTTTGACACAATAATGGTGCCCCAACAATATTGGTGTTATTTTAAAGCCCAATAAATATCCTTAAAGAAAAACACATTTAATTTCTTAATAAATGATTAACAAATACCATAAATGTGACTTGAAAAAAGACCTCATTTTGGGCTCACCTCTGGGATCAATTAGACCTATGGTTATAAAACCAAATGATGATCACACGTGTCCTCTTTAACAGATGGATAGCGATTAATCCCAACTTAACAGTTTTATAGCCATAAAAGTTGGCTCAAGCGTAACTATCTATTTTTTGAAGAAGTGACTCTGGATCCTTGTAAAGAAACATTTTTGGGGTAAAAACCTTTCCTATAATGAAATGAAGTTTAGAACTAGGCTTTTGAATGGTACCAATATTGGTGTGAAGTGGGGATGCATACGTTTGCAAGTGCTTGTCGCGGGTGGTGCGATTTATTCGCTGTCGAGTGTAGATCAAAAGCGGCACCGACCCGGCGTCCAGACGGCGTTGGGCGCGTCCAGCGAGAGCGTCTCGGTGGAGGCGAGGCAGTGCCACGCGTCGCAGCCGCCCAGCGCCCACAGCGCGCCGGCCCAGTACACGCCCGCGCACTGCGACCGCCCTGCGCGCATCGAAGAGATGATATTAGCAAAATTAAACAAGTGAATTTTGGTGATAAAATAGGCATTTTGTATGTTTTTGTATAAAGCCTGAACAAAAACAAAGGGTAATATTTTGGTGTTATACATAGATTTCGAATATAAAAAATATACAATTTAACTAATTAAGACATGACAAAAAAACTGAGGTATGTCTCGTTTCTGTTGGGTCTGGGTCACAGATGACCGTTCTTCTTTGAAAAATACGAACCAGTGATCAAGGGTGGAGCGTCAGACCAGGCGTCGGCGTCGGGGTCGTAGCAGTCGACGCGGCGCAGGCTGAGCCCGCCGGCCCAGCCGCCGATGACGTAGAGCCGGCGGCGCGCATCGTCGGCGGCGGCGGCGGCGTGCGTGCGGGCCAGCGGCAGGCGCGCGCGCACGGTCCAGGCGCCGGCGGCCAGCGCGTGCACGGAGTCGAGGTCGGCGTGGCCGTCGCTGCCGCCGAGCGCGAACAGCGCGTCGCCGAGGCGCGCGGCCGGGAAGCGCGCGCGCGGCCCGCGCAGGTCGGGCAGCGGCGCCCACGTGTTGGTGGCGGGGTCGTAGGCCTCGGCGGCGCGCAGCACGCGCGCGCGGTCGTAGCCGCCGCACGCCACCAGCCGCCCGCCCAGCGCCGCCGCGCCCAGCGCGCACCGCGCCCGCGACAGCGCCGCCAGCCGGTCGCCGCCCGAGGGCTCGCGCGCGCCGCCTGCGGACCGCACACGCGACCTCAAACCCGAACGTCTTTCTTTGTCTCGCTTTCGAAATACACGAGTGCGTCACGTTACGTTCGGTCTCGGTGTAGTGATAAGATTAAGAATGATAGATTAGACACCTTGACCGACGGTGGCTGCGTCATAATGATAGATCAAATGTGCGCGTCGAGTGGTTTCTCTTTTGGAACCACTACGTTAAGATATTGACGACCTATTATTAAACAAAAAAAACTTCAATATTACGGTAACTGAATATAGGATCTCAAGTGATATTATTTACATATTAATAAAATAATACGCCTGGAATCTACGGTACCGACCACGTGAGTGGTCAATGTATTTTGTAACGTATAAATCGTAGCTCAACAGTACGTTCTGGACCTCTACTGAATAAACGAGCTGTTGTTGAACCGGCCGGGTTCGTTTGAATGACCGCCAAATTCATGTCAAGTTCAGAGTCACTCAACCGAAAACAATAAGATACACCGCGTGCGTCACTAACAATGAGCATGATTGACACAAATCGGTCACAGCCTCCTACTTCCAGTTAAAGATTTGGAAAAAGTTTCAACTTTTTATTCTAACTACATCTTTTCAATCGAGTCTTACGTCCGTATTCACAAACGATGTTTGCTTAAGTGAAACAGAAAATCGAACGCACAGCGTTGAATAGAGCTCTGTGATTGGTTCGTGTGTCACCCTATGCGTCCACGCGCACTGTGAGACCTCATAGTAATGTTTGTGAATGCGTTAGATACGTAGACGGTGGCCTCAGAGGCCACAACCAACGGCTACAGGGAAATCGGCACTCACCGAGCACGCCGCCTCGCGTGATGTCGCCGCCGGCCGCGCGCCACGAGATGCGCGCCGCCGCCAGCCGGCCGCGTAGTGCTACCAGCGCGCGCGTGCACCCGCCGCCCGCCGTGCGCGCCGCCACCACGCTGCACTCCGCCGCGCCGCCCGCACGCGCCACGCGCGCGCCCAGCGCAGTCGACGCANACTCCGCCGCGCCGCCCGCACGCGCCACGCGCGCGCCCAGCGCAGTCGACGCAGCCACCGGCGCCTTCACCTCCGCCCGCCGCGCGCGCGCTCCGCCGCCTCGCGCCGGTACTCGCCCAGCGCCGGCGCCTCGCCGCTCGACGCCGGCAACTCGCCGCAGTCGCGCAGCGCGCCGCGCGCGTCCACGAACAGCAGGTGCGTGCGCGAGCACAGCTCCTCCAGCTGCGGAAACACGGCTCATTGGTACCAGGTCACACGTCGCCGCCTCACACGCACCGGGCCGGGGCTACATACGTCGAGGTCGGCGGCCTGGCGCTCGCGCAGCCACGTGAGCGCGGCGGCCGCCACCGCCGGCGCCGTCTCCTCGCCGCCCTCGGCGCTGCTCTCGCGCAGCATCTCGATGTTGATCTTGGGCAGCGCGGCCAGCGCGCCGCTCGCGCAGATCTCGTCGAACTGCGGGCGAAGGAACGCGGGTCAGGTCGGGTTCCGTTGCGACGCCGGTGCGGCCGGAGCGTCGGACGGCGGACTCACGTGGTCGGCGATGTAGGCGTCGAGGTCGCGCAGCAGGTGCGGCTCGAGGTCGGGCAGCGCGCGCGTGAGCAGCGCGTCGGCGGGCGCGGGCCGGCGCGCCAGGCGGCTGGCCAGGTGCGCGCGCACGGGCTCGACGCGCAGGCGCCAGGCGGCGCGGTAGAGGCGGCGCGCGGCGGCGGGCTCGCGCACGCGCGCGCGGCCGGTGTAGGCGTACTCCACGAGCGTGCGCAGCGCCTCGGCGTCGACGCCCTCGACGCGCAGCGCGGCGGGCGCGGGCCCGGCGGGCGGCGGCGCCTGGAAGGCCTCGAGCAGGTAGGGCGAGGCGGCGGCCAGCAGCGCGCGGTGCGCCGGCACCTCGGCGCCGTCGGCCACGAGCACGGCGTCGTAGTGCTGGCGCGACTTGCGCAGCGCGTTGAGCGCCAGCAGCGCGCGCGCCGGCGCCGCCGCGTCCCGCAGCGACAGCTCGTCCGCGCCCTCCGCGCCCGAGCTGTCCTCCGAGCCCGACGCGCTGCCGCAGCCGCCGCCGTCTGCGCCCGACACACGAACACAATGACACGCTGACTGTGTAGGGTACGCTGACAGTTTACCCGTTAGAAAAAAATACTCAGCAACCATAAATCAATATTGCATCACAAGATTTTTCACAATGTGATAATGTAAAGCCTGACCAGGAACATAAAAACCCTCGCCATGTTGCGGAAAACTAATGGTACTAATTTCTTTTAATGGCAACAGTAACTGAAAACTTCATTCACATGTCACCTTGCATGTCAGTCTATTGCTGTCAAAGTGTAAACAAACTTTATTTTAAATGTGCGCAATTGATTTCGTGAATTAAATTGCTAAAATCTTTTTATAGTCGTAAAAGAAAAGTGGTTCACAATGTGTTAAAGTATTTGTCGAAGAGAAATACTAATGGTTCGGATAATATTTTCATTGAATAATGTTTCCGACAAAGGTTGTCAAATTGACTGACATGTTTATCGTATAGTACAGTCCACTATGAAAATGATGTGTGGTTTGTTTCAACTACCTATTTTAAAAAAAATTGTCACTTTCTAAGTGTTGAATTTTATGGAATTGGGAAAGAAGTGCCGAGTTTGAAGCGTTCATGAGCAGACATTGCAGTCGAATATTCAAGTTCTGAATTTGATATTGATGAATAATAAAATAAATCCTACTAGCTCGATTGATGGTTTCATTGAATTTATTTAAACCAGATTACCTATAATAATAGTATTTCATTAATTTATGAAAATATCAAATCAGCCCGTAATCCTGAATCCTGATACATAAAGTTAGCCTATTAATTTAACACAGGTACGACTGTACTCAGTGTTGCACTATCAAATGCAATTGACGCGCCTCTATGCCAGGGTTTTTATGTTCCTGGTCAGGCTATAAATGAGTTCTAATATGTAATTCGATACAATAATAGTAATTTGGTAACAAACAAACAGAAACTAATATAACAATTGAAGCTCCCTATAATCTAATTGCATTATGCTTGTGAATGAGTACTTGAAGTGAAGTTCCAGCCAATTCAACTAACTATAAGGCTGAGTTGCACCACCTAACTTTGACCGTAACTATAACAATTACCAGTATTTTTTGTATGGAGTTTGACAGATTTTTGACGTTTGTCAAAGTTAAAGTTAGATGGTGCAACCCAGCCTAAGTCTACTGTTTATTGTTTACAAGCTTTTTAGTTATGATGAGTCAATAAAGAGAGTACCTCCAGATCACAGATGTGTTAAACCATGTTAAAATGTATGAACTGTATTATGTATGTGACCTTGTTGGTGTACCAAATAAATAAATCACCACTTGCTCTTCAAAACACATTTTCCTTGAGTTATCACACTACTTCATTATTTTCCCTAAACCAGCTCCAGCATTGTGATTTAAGTCCAATAAAATGTACAATCATAGAATGTTTACTAGTCAATAACATATGATTTAGGCCTGACATGCAAACACCTGTTGTGTTGTAAACAAGTTTAGAATAGAAATAAAAAAGTAAATAAAAAAAGAGTCAAGATTATGAGGTAAAGAATAAAGCAGCCTCAAAAGCACATAAGTACATAGTACTTCTTCTGTGGTTAAAGGTAGGCGCTTGGCAGTATAATTTAGCTGTGTTGATGTACTGCTGGTTATCTACTACACTGTTCCAGGCACTATATCAGTTGATAACAGTAAGCTCTTTAAACTATCTGGTAATTGCCCTTGCCACATTACATATAATAAATTAAAATGATGTTATGAAAATATGGATAATATTAAAAGTGAAACAATGTAGATGCATACTGTTAAGAAAAATAAACTGCTAAAAATGCCGAGACATTAATCACAGTGGGCAATTGCAACTAGGTATTGTTATGGTCATTGGAGTTCTGGCAGCCAATTGATTCAATTGACTCCACATTGAACTGCTCACGGACAACCAAATCTTGTTTAGTCAGTCAACTACAAGTAGATATAATTTGTGAAATCACAATACTGTGCTCTGCAATGAGAAAACCAAGTTTGTTTTTGCAATATACAAAAAATACCTACTGTAGTCAATGACATTGACATTATTTAAAGTGAATTAAAAAAACCTACTTCATCGACTATAAGTAGTTAAAGTAAACCAATTACATTTGACAAGCAAACTAGGAAGGAAGCCGACATTGACCCTGAATCTGTGATGTAAGAACGTTTAAGAGGCGAAGGACTGCAACAAAGTTACAAGGACTCACCGTCGCCGTTCCTGTAGTCGTCCTGAGGCTTCATGTCGTGGCTTCCCGGCCGCGGCTCGCGCTCCGTCGGCTCCAACCTGCACAGACCACGCTACAGGTCAACTCTGCTCCGCCACCGCACGCCACGACACTAATCAGCGAGCGACGAGCGCTGCCGCTGCGCTCTTCGCGACTACACCGCGAGTTCCGACGAACGACTAACTGGATTACACTAGAAAGCACGTGGCCGCGCCTCGATCGAGCGGCGGCGACGCGTCGAAGGCCGAGACGCAGTAGTCGAGGATCACATGGCGGCGTGCACGTAAACAAACCCACCTGATGCGCTGCTCGCTAGCTGGGGACGTGCACTGCGGCTCGCTGGCGCTGCGCTCGGGGACGCACGCAGTAATTAGATTAAATTCATTACGATCCTGCTGCGACAGCTTGGGGAAACGTTCGACAACGCCGCGCAGACCTTGTTTTTAAATAAAAAACTGGCTGACTGACTTTGACATTTAACAACCTCCCATTGTTTGGCGTGTTCCATTGCAGGAAATTATTTAATATGTTTAGCAATTTTACATTCCATTCCATGAATTTCCATGCCACATAATATTATTGCTATGTGGAATCTTAAAATGCCTTTCATTTTAACTTTTTCAGCCCAATTTAATGGAGAGTAGAAATTAAATAAGGGCACTATAGCCTGACCAGGAACATAAAAACCCTGGCATAGAGGCGCGTCAATTGCATTTGATAGTGCAACACTGAGTACAGTCGTACCTGTGTTAAATTAATAGGCTAACTTTATGTATCAGGATTCAGGATTACGGGCTAATTTGATATTTTCCTAAATTAACGAAAAAATATTATTATAGGTAACCTGGTTTAAATAAATTAAATGAAACCATCAATCGAGCTACCATAGGACGTCCACTGCTGAACATAGGCCTCCCCCAATGCTTTCCATGTTGATCGATTGGAAGCTGCCTGCGTCCAGCGCTTCCCTTTACGATGTCGTCGGTCCACCTTGTAGGTGGAAGTCCCACGCTACGTTTTCCGGTACGCGGCCTCCATTCCAGAACCATTCTGCGCCATCGGCCATCAGTTCTGCGTACTATGTGCCCCGCCCATTGCCACTTCAGCTTGCTAATCCGTCGGGCTATGTCATCGACTTTGGTTCGTTTACGGATCTCCTCATTTCTGATTCGATCTTGCAAAGAAACACCAAGCATAGCCCTCTCCATAGCACGCTGTGCAACTGAGCTTCTGTATAAGGCCTATAGCGAGAGGCCACGTTTCCGAGCCATAAGTTATCACTGGTAACACACATTGGCATTGGTTATACACTCTAGTCTTCAGGCATTGAGGTATTTTGGACGAAAAGATGTTGCGTAGTTTCCCGAACGCTGCCCAGCCGAGTTGGATTCGACGATTGACCTCCTTCTCGAAATTGGACCTACCTAGCTGGATCGTTTGTCCGAGGTAGACATACCTACTTGTCGACAATCTCGAGAATTGAGCTCCCAACTGAAACTGGGTAGGGCGTAACATGGACATTCGACATAAGCTTCGTTTTGTCCATGTTCATCCTCAAGATGCTCGAAGACCTTAATCGATTTTCCCAACAGGTAGGCCCTGTTGGGAAAATCGATTAAGGTCTTCGAGCATTGTGTCAAGATCTTCCAACGATTCTGGCATGACCACAATCGTCGGCAAACCGATGTGTACACAGTACCAAAGTGTACCGAACAGTATATGTACACCTCCACAATATCTAGAGATCATAGTTAGCATACATTTTAACTTTCAAGTCTCTTACTTTAAAAACCGAGGACTACAATACAAACTTCTAACCCCCTTTTTAACTCCCATAAGGGTTGAATTTTGCAAAATTTCGTCTTAGTGACTACCTACGTTCTAAAAGGAGGTACCTATATTCCACTTTGATCACCTGGCTGATCAAAGCCAGTGGACTTACAGCGTGAAAGTGGACTTACAGCGACAATTAGTGTCCTTTGAATTTGTTCTGTGCCTTTGATCACCCACGGATACGATGTCCTGGGTGAGCCAAGTAGACTCTAGTTAAATTATTATTTTAGTGTCTTTTGATCATCTACAAACAAATCACACCTCCTCTGAATAGTCACATGTCCAATTGTTGTACTACATAATATTTTGTTTTGTAACATTTTTGATATTTTCTAAAAACCGCAATAAACAAATTGGACATGTACCTATGTGACAATTCAGAGGTATGATTTATTTATAGGTGATCAAAGAACACTAACAAAATCATTTAACTGGAGTCCACTTTGATCATCTTGGTGATCAAAGCCAGGTGATCAAAGTGGAATAGATAGACCATTAACCCCTATGAGAACTCTTTTGAGACTTGTAGTTTCCGAGACTTCGTGATGAGTGAGTGAGTCACTTAGTCATTCAATGACCTTTCTTTCTACTAAAATTATACGTACCTATAGTAATTATCATTAAAATCAAATAAATGAGTACCTACCAACCTAAGTAATTAAAATAAAGACCCTATCAAAAAATTTACAAATTACATACAGAAAATAAAAACGAAGTAATTCTTATCCTATTTAACTACAATCGCCCACGCGCCCATCCCATTTGTCCGCCGCTGAACCGTACCCTAATATTCATCTCGGTAGATGGCGGCACATAGTAAGAATTTGCAAGGAAGTTGTAAAAAGTCACTAATTAACACTTTGATTTGCTCGTTTAAACACAGTGAATGATTCAAAAAGGTACATACAGTGAATGGTTCAATTACATAAAATATCTTTATTTATTAAATGTTCAATATTATTTACGGCATGACAGCATGACATGAACAGCGCTATTCATAGTACATGTAATATTTAGTTACTTATTTACTAATGATGTCGATAGATGGCGTTTGACAGCTTTGCCTTCATGAACATTTACGTACCTCAAAAATGTTTGTCAGGCGCAAGAAGATTTTAACCAATGACGATAGATGGCGCTTTTCCACGTCTTATGAAAATCCTAATTATTTTACGGGACCCTATTTTTTTCCAAAATAAAATTTAGCCTATGTTACTCGTGAGTTATGTAGCTTTCGAATGGTGAAAGAATTTTTAAAATCGGTCCAGTAGTTTTTGAGCCTATCCATTACAACTAAACAAACAAACAAACAAACAAACAAACAAACAAACAAACAAACAAAGTTTTCCTCTTTATAATATTAGTGTAGATANAATAAATAAAAATAAAATACAAAACAAATTATGGCACTAAATTGGTATAAGGCTAACTAGTTTTATCCATTTTCATATTACTATGTGCACTTTATCAAGACTCACATTCTGTTTTATTCTAGCTTTTGCCCGCGGCTTCACCCGCATGAAATTTAGTTTATCACAATCGTCAAAAATTATAGCCTATAATATTATGTTTTTAGGGTTCCGTACCTCAAAAGGAAAAAACAGAACCCTTATAGGATCACTTTGTTGTCCGTCTGTCCGTCCGTCCGTCCGTCCGTCCGTCTGTCAAGACCCTTTTTCTCAGGAACGTGTGGAGGTATGAAGCTGAAATTTACAAGACCCTTTTTCTCAGGAACGTGTGGAGGTATGAAGCTGAAATTTATATCATATACTCAGGTACACTGTCCCTTGAAGCTGTGAAAAAATCAAACTTCTAAGCCAACGCAATCAAAAGATACAGCCGTTTATGCCGCAAATTTTCGACACTTGCAAGGGAATCAAAACCTACAGGGTGCTTCCCGTGAACTCAGAATCTTGAAATTTGGTACGAAGCAACGTCTTATAGCATAGATAAAGGAAAAATTACGAAAACCATAAATTTTTAGTTACATCACATAATATATATTTTTTTAATAATTTTAAACTTACTACCCATTTCCTCATAAACGCGTAGAGGTATTAAATTGAAATTTATACCAAATACTCAGGTCTATAATACCTTTAAGCTGTAACAAAATCAAACTTCTATGTCAACGCAATCAAAAGAAACAGCAATTTAAGCTGCATATTTTGAAACTCGCAAGTACTCGCAAGGGAATCAAAACCTAAAGGGTACTTCCAGTCGACCTAGAATCTTGAAATTTGGCATGAAGCAACGTTTTATAGCACACATAAAGGAAAAATTCCGAAAACCTTAAATTTTTAGTTACATTACAAAATATATATTTTTTAATAAATATAAACTTACTAGCTTTCCGCCCGCGGCTTCGCCCGCGTGGAATTTTGTCTGTCACAGAAAAACTTTATCGCGCGCGTCCCTGTTTCAAAAACCGGGATAAAAACTATCCTATGTTCTTTCCCGGGACTCAAACTATCTCTATGCCAAATTTCATCAAAATCGGTTGCGAGGTTTAAGCGGGAAAGCGTAACAGACAGACAGACAGACAGACAGAGTTACTTTCGCATTTATAATATTAGTTGGGATTACTTTTTTCCTCATGAACGCGTAGAGCTATCAAGTTGAAATTCATATCAAATACTATAAAATAAAGGATTACTTAAACGATAAAGAGATCTTTGTCTTAAAGGACATCATCCATTTTGGTCCAAAATCAAAAGTGCCGGCCAAAAAATAAAAGTGCTGTATTCTGATAGAATACATCCGCCTTAGCAGTTATTACTATGGCACCAAAACTGTAGCACCACTGTGCATCGTAGTATTTGAGTTCTAAAAATATATGAAACGACTGACTTTGATCTCAAATACTACGACGCACAGTGGTGCTACAGCTTTGGTGTCATAGTAACAAATGCTAAGGCGGACGTAGTCTGTCAGAATACAGCACTTTTTTTATTGGCCGACATTTTTGATTTTGAACAAAAAATGTATGAATCGTCGATGAATTTTAGATCTCAAATACTCGACGCACAGAGGTGCTACAGCTTTGGTGCCATAGTAACAAATGCTAAGGCGGACGTATTCTGTCAGAATACAGCACTTTTTTTTATTGGCCGACACTTTTGATTTTGAACAAAAAATGTATGAATAGTCGATGACTTTTAGATCTCAAATACTCGACGCAAAGTGGAGCTACGGCTTTGGTGCCATAGTGACAAATGCTAAGGTAGACGTATTCTGTCAGAATACAGCACTTTTTTTTTATTGGCCGACACTTTTGATTTTGAACAAAAAATGTATGAATAGTCGATGACTTTTAGATCTCAAATACTCGACGCACAGTGGAGCTACGGCTTTGGTAACAAATGCTAAGGCAGACGTATTCTGTCAGAATACAGCACTTTTTTTTGTTGGCCGGCACTTTTGATTTTGGACCAAAAATATATGAAACGTGGATGATGTCCTTTATGCTCCTCCATCTTTCCCCATTGTAATGTTATGAATTTCATTTTGCAATAAAAATACCATAGTTATGACTCGATTGTCGTAATGAACGAACTTTGTAAACCTTGCAGGTTTGTACGGAACCCTCGGTGCGCGAGTCCGACTCGCACTTGGCCGGTTTTTTTTTTATGTGATAGGAGGATTCTGGGTTTTAAACAATAATACTGTAAAGTTTCATCAAAATTCGTGCAGTAGTTTTTGCGTGAAAGAGTAACAAACATGTTAACATCCAGACATCCATACAAACATTCGCATTTATTAATATTAGTAGGAAGTAGGATACCCAATACATACATTACACACGCAACACACACTTGAAGAGCACTGTGTTATTTTTTTTGTGTTAAACTTAAATATTAGTGTCTGCTGCCACAGAATACCAGCGTTATGCTCTAGGTCCTGACCTAGAGAGAGCCACATGCTGAGTGAAGAAGAATTAATTTAATATAATATAATAACTTTGTGGCGTTTTCGTACAAGCCCTTCAGCGCTTCGACGTATCTACAGGGTGGAAACGTTAAGTGATCTCACTCGATTATTTATAATCTATACAAGATATTGAAAAACTGGTTACTGATCCTGAAAGTACTTCATGAGCTCTTTCAAATGGTACCAATAATAGGTTACAGAATAAACTGGATCTATCTGAAAATTCAATGTTTCCCGCTTCCATACTAAATGTATGCCAGACACACAATATTAGAAGTGTATTTTTTTTTAATTTAATAATAAACTCTTAAAATAAATTCTTAAATTGTATTCTTCTTTAAAATTATTCATGTAAAACATTAGTTTTAGGCTTTACTTGCTATAATATTGTCAAGAGATGAGTGTCATGACTGTGGTAGTACTAAATGTATGGAAAAGGAAACATTGATTTTTTGGATAGATCCCGTTTATTCTGTAACTTAATATTGATACCATTGGATAGAGCTTGTGAAGCACTTTAAGAATCATTAATCAGTTTTACGATATCATGTGTAGTTTGTAAAATAATGTGACTTTACCAAATGTATGGAAGCTGGAAACATTGAATTTTCGGATAGATCCAGTTTATTCTGTAACCTATTTTTAATGCCATTTGATAGAGCTCATAAAGCACTTTCAGGATCAGTAACTAGTTTTTTGATATCATGTATAGTTTAGAAATAATCGAGTGAGATCACTTATCGTTTCCACCCTGTATAGTCAATTTGGCACCGTTGGAGAGACTGTAGCACTGCCCAGGTCTCGATCGAGTCGAAGGCTTTTTCATAGTCCACAAACGTCAGACAAACTGGCTGATTATACTCTTCGGTCTTCTGTATAATCTGCCGTAGAATATGTATGTGGTATTGTGGTCTATGGTACTAAAGCCTTTCCGGAAACCGGCTTGCTCGGGAGGCTGGAAGTCGTCAAGCCTGCGTGCGAGACGATTCGTGATGACTCTCGAAAACAGCTTGTTGACATGGCTCAGAAGTGAGATGGGTCTATAATTTTTCAACAAGGTTTTGTCGTCTTTTTTGAAGAAGAGTATCACCACACTTCTGTGCCATGCCGTAGGCGTTTTTCCCTCGAGTATGACGGCATCGAATAGCCTCTGAAGAGCCTTTAGTACCGGCGTTCCGCCTGTTTTCAGAAGCTCAGCCGTGATTCCATCATCACCCGGTGCCTTGTTGTTTTTCAGCTGTTTGAGAACCATTCTAATCTCGTACAGACTGACGTCCGGGATATCTTCGGTGTAGTGTCGGGTCAATCTAGCCATCCTCGGTCTTCAGCTTGGTCAGTTGGCTTTGGCCAACAGACAGATCCCTTGCGAACCCTTTAGAGCCCTTGTTACGCTCAATCGCCTATATGATACGATCTGTATTAGGTACTTAAATTGGCGTAGGTCGCGAGTCAAAGACTTGAAGATCTGTTTGTTAAGACGCCGATACTGAGCAGCATCTTCAGAGGAATGCAGAACCAAGTTTCGTCTATCTTCTATAAGTTTATTGGTCAGAGATCTTTTTGGTTCCTTTCGAACGACGGGTTTTAAAGAACTTAGACCCAGTCGTTTGGACAATTTCCACGAACCTGTCAGTTGTGGAGTTACGAAAACGCCACAATGTCAGTCCGCCTCCAGGATCAGAACTCGAAACCTATACAGTTGCAGCGAGGGGTGAGACAGTCATATCTCCGAAACTAGAAGATGTTTTCAAGCTTCTGGACTGGAGTGGATTCGGCATAAATATCAACGGCGAGTACCTACTTTTTACATATTAGTAATCAAAATTAAATTATAAGTTTTTGACTTGAACACGACTATGTGACCCCTTCCTGGCGCCAAAGCTGGATCCGCCCTTGAGTGGCGGATTTACCAGCAGCCTGAGTTGGCTGAAGCCTAGGGCGGCAGATTTAGTTCATAATTTCAAACTCAAAGTCAAAGTCAAAATGTGTTTATTGCATTTCATGAATGTTTATAAGATGACGTGGTTATCATTTTATACAGTAACATGTCGTTACCCATTTAGGCTTAGCAATAAGATAGTATTTTTAATTGAAGTTTGAGTCACTGAAGTACTCATTTAGGCTGTAGTAGCATTTTTTTATTAGTAAGTCCTTTAGATTTCTGAGGAATATTTTTTTGTTTCTTTACTTAATACGAATAACGAATATACAATAAACTACCAAAGTTTATTGTATATTATTATTGCAGTGCAATATGGGCTGTCTCTATACTCATGCGCTTTATCCAAATAAATAAGTTATTCAACACAAGTATTTATTTTTAAACATACTTGCCTTTATTTATTACTAGCTTTCCGCCCGCGGCTTCGCCCGCGTGGAATTTTGTCTGTCACAGAAAAACTTTATCGCGCGCGTCCCTGTTTCCTAAACCGGGATAAAAACTATCCTATGTTCTTTCCCGGGACTCAAACTATCTCTATGCCAAATTTCATCAAAATCGGTTGCGAGGTTTAAGCGGGAAAGCGTAACAGACAGACAGACAGACAGACAGACAGACAGACAGACAGAGTTACTTTCGCATTTATAATATTAGTTGGGATTCTTCGATTTCAATAATTATCTTAGGAGATAATATCGCAGTTTTAAAATAACATTGAAGCAAAATAATGATTAAGTACTGCACTCGCCACTGATGAATTCCTACCCCTAAGGACATGAAAAAGGGGGGCAAAGTTTTTATGGGATAAAGTGCAAACATTGTTAGCATTCATACAAACATTCGCATAAAATTAATAGGATCTGTTATTTTAGTGTTACTGTACAAAGTAAAAGTATAATAATAAGAAAAAACACCAAAAGCTGCTAGAAACGTAAAATTTTAATCAAGTTATTTTATTAATAAAAACAATTAATACAATTTGTTATTTTTAGAATATCAATTTTAAAACAAAATTTTAAAAGAATTACTTTAGATTAACTAAAACACCATATTAACATGCTTTGATGGATGATAACATTACCGGCCCAGTGACAAACGAGAACCGCCCGCGCGCAACACCGGGCGCGGGGTGCGGGGGGAGCTGCCCCCGCACCCCCGCACCCCGCGCCGGCTATCGCCCGAAACG